>NC_050069.1:169535504-169824540 GCF_009764565.3 Dermochelys coriacea | reverse complement strand
GCGCACCGAGCGGGACTCCGCCACCTGCAAACGGAGCTGGGGGTTGTGTAGCAGGGGCTCCGCGAGGAGATCTGCCCCCTCGGTGGCCGCCACGGACCTGCTCGTTGTAAAGAGTTTCCAGTTCCGGAGGAGGTCCTGGTAGAAGACCGGCAGCCCGGAGAGGTCTCGCGGAAGACCTCTCGGATGGAGATAAAGGAGCTGCCGGTCGTATCGGAGCCCTCGGAAGCGGCGCAGGAAGGCGTGCGCCAGTATGCTCCACGCCGGACTACCTGCACCATAAAGGAGCCTCTGCAGGGTCTGGAGGCGGAAGACATGGACCTGAGTAAGCAGACATTTGAGGCCCTGCCCTCCCTCCTCCACAGGTAGATGGAGAACCCCTGCAGGGACCCAGTGCAGTCCTGACCAAAAGAACTCCAGAATCGATGTCCGCAGGTTGGTCAGGAAAGCCGGGGCTGGGACCAGGTTGTTGAGCCGGTTGAGGACTAGTTGATTAAGCACTAACGCTCTCCCTCGAAGGGAGAGGCACCGGAGCAGTCCTGTCCATTTCCGGAGCCGCTCTATCACCCCGCCCTCTAAATTCTGCCAGTTCTCCGGCGGAGAGGGATGCGTGGCAGAAAGGTAAACGCCCAGATAGAGCAGCGGACCCGTGCTCCACCGGATGGCTTGAAGCGCGGGTGGGCGGGGGCTCGCCTGCCGCCAGTCCCCTACCACCAAGCCAGAGCTCTTGACCCAGTTGACCCGCGCGGAGGAGGCTGCTGAATAGATGGCCTGGCAAGCCTCCACTCGCACCAAGTCGCCCGGGTCCTGGACCATGAGGAGCACGTCATCAGCATACGCCGACAGGACCAGCCGCAGCTCCGGCTCCCTCAGCACCAACCCTGTCAACCTCCTTCGGAGGAGACAGAGGAAGGGTTCGATCGCCAGAGCGTAGAGCTGGCCTGAGAGGGGGCACCCCTGCCGTACTCCTCGCCCGAAGTTGACCGGTTCGGTCAGGGTCCAGTTGAGTCTTACCAGACACTCTGCGGAAGCGTACAGCACCCGGAGAAAGTTCACAAATCTGGGTCCGAAGCCAAACGCCTGCAGAGTGCTCATTAGATACCCGTGATCCATCCTGTCGAACGCCTTCTCTTGATCTAAGGACAGGAGGGCGAACGACAGACCATCCCTACACCCAAGTTCCAATAGGTCCCGGACCAGATATAGGTTGTCGAAGATACTGCGGCCCGGGACGGTGTAGGTCTGGTCTGGGTGGACCACGTCCGCCAGCACGGACCCTAGCCTCAGGGAGATGGCTTTTGCCACGATTTTGTAGTCTGTGCTGAGGAGCGAGACGGGACGCCAATTTCGTAAATCGCGGAGGTCCCCCTTCTTCGGCAATAAGGCCAGCACGGCTCGCCTGCACGAAAGAGGGAGGACCCCGCTCTGCAAAGACTCGGCCCAGACGGTGACTAGGTCTGGGCCCAGGACGTCCCAGAACACGCGGTAGAACTCCACGGTCAGCCCGTCCATGCCCGGAGATTTATTGGTGGGCATGCGACGGAGGGCTTCCGAGAACTCGGCCAGAGTGAGAGGCAGCTCTAGCCGGTCTCGGTCGCCCACGCTGACCGTCGGGAGCTCCTCCCACAGCACTCTGCAAGCGTTAGGATCGGTCGGCTCCGGGGAGAAAAGGCTTGCGTAGAAGGCTCTCGCCCTCTCGCACATCTCCACCGGATCCGTGAGGGGGGTGCCATCCTCAGTCAGTAGGCAGATGATATGTTTCTTAGCCCCCCTCTTTTTTTCCAGGGCGTAGAAGAAGCGGGAGCCGCAATCCATCTCCCGAAGGAGACGGATGCGGGATCGAACAAAGGCACCCCGGGCCCGATGGTCCTCGAGGCTCCGGAGCTCCTCCCGCTTCTCCCGGCACGCTCCGCAGAGGGGTGGATCCTCGGGGCTGGCGGCCAGACGCCTCTCCAGCTCTAAGACCTCCCGTTCCAACTGCTCTATCGCTGCTCCCTCCGTCGGCTGGTGCCCCGGGTGTAGTCACGGCAGAAGAGCCGGGCGCGCACCTTCCCTACGTCCCACCACCGCCGTGCCGAGGGAAAGGCACGCCGCTGCCCTCGCCAGGCCAGCCAGAACTCCCGGAAGGACGCCACGAAGCCCGCATCCTCCAGCAAGCTGTTGTTAAAATGCCAATAGGCCGGCCCCGGCCTCTCCGCGCAGAGGGAGGCTGTCACGGTGGCTATGTGATGGTCAGAAAATGGGGCCGGCCGGATGCTGGAGGAGTGGGCTCGTGTAAGATGAAAGCGTGATAAATAAATGCGGTCCAACCGGGAGTGGCGCGACCGATGGGCCTCCACCCGGACAAAGGTGAACGTGGAAGTGTCATCCGGGTGGTGGTCGCGCCAGACGTCCACCAGGGAGTGGTGTTCGACTATCTCCTGGAGGACGGCGACGGCGGCCGGGCTCTGCTCGGTTCCCGAGCGGTCCCGTTCCTCAAGGGTGATGTTAAAGTCCCCTCCCAGGACCAGGCACTCCTGAGGATCCAAGGTGCCGAGGAAGGCGGATGCCTGCTGATAGAATTGCAGCCGCTCGGGCTCGCTGCTGGGGCATAGATGTTGACGAGGTTGACTACGAGCCCCTCCATTTGGATCCGGAGGTGCAGCAGGCGACCCGGCACAGCCTCGGCGACCCCCAGCACCTCGGGCCGTAGGTCGGGGGAGAACAGGGTCGCCACTCCACCCGTATGAACTGTGAGGTGGCTAAAGTAGACCCTGTCCCCCAATCCAGCTGCCAGCTGTCTTCGGCGGTCGGATCCGTATGGGTCTCCTGCAGGAAAACCACAGAGTACCTCCCCTCTCGAAGGAAGGAGAGCACCTGGGACCTGCGGAGACCCATCTTACAGCCACGGGTGTTCAATGTTGCGATGGTAAAGGGTGCCATGAGGAGGGCTGGGGGGGATCCTCGCCGGCAGGGATGCTCGTGGCTCCCGGCGGGCCGCGTAGCAGTCCGTGACCCACCCCGTAGGTGAGTAAGGAGTCACGGAAGTGGCGGACCCGCTGGTAGGCCGCGGCGCCCTGTCTCCCGGTCCTTTTCCCCTCCCCCATGAGGGCCCTTGCGGCCCGGAGGATTTGATTAAAGTCCCCCCATCGCTGGAGGGCAAGCTGGACTTTGTTGCGGGAGCCACGGACGTCTTCTAGGAACTCCCGCAACTCCTCTCGCAGCGCATGGGGGGCTGGGGTTATGGTCTGGTTGCTTCCCGATGGGGCCCTTGGTACAGCCCCCTGGCCCAGCGGGACGGGCAGACAGGGTGCGGACCCCCGACGGGGCTCTTGATGGGTTGACCTGAATGCTGGGGCGATAGGGGGCGGCGGAGGGAGGATAGCAGCCCCTGGTGGGTCGGGACGGGCAAACACAAAGGCCATTCCCTGGGAGTCATCTGTTGGAAAGGGGAAGGAGACTGTCCCAGGGGTGGCAATAATATCTCGGGAGGTGGGCGGGAGAAGGGCAGGGGCAGGGGTAGAGGTGAGATTCTGGGTCGGGAGAGGGCTCTCACCGATGCCGGGCGCAAGCTGTCTGGTGGATTTGGCAGCCACGGCATCAGGAGGTGGACTTTCTTCTGTAGGGTCCTCTCCCGGAAAGGAGGTCGAATGCTCCTCACCAGCGAGGGATGCCCCTGGTGGCTCAGGTTCCAGCCGCGTGGCACTGGCCGTCGCCTTAACTGGCTTGGCGGCTCTCAGCAGGGTGCCCTCTGCAGCCGGGTTGATGGAGGAGTCCAGGGGCTCCTCGGAGGTGGGAGCAGAAGCAACGGTTACGGGGAGGGAGTATGGGGAAAAGGGGGCCGGAAAGAAGTCGCCCAGATCGAGGCCCGCTGGCATAGGATCGTCCTCCCCTTGGGTGACCGGGGTCAGACCCAGGGCCTCGATCTCCTCATATATAGAGGGAAAATTGTTTTCCGCTACCCCGGGATTCTCCCCGCCGGCACCTGACGCGATGGTTACTTCGGGGCACACTGGGGTTTCAAATGGTGCCTCGGGGGTCTTGGAGGGGAGGGACTCCCGTGGAGGGGAGATACCGCCTTCCAGTGCTGCCACGTCTTCCCCAGCCGGCTCTGGTGGGTGGAACACACCCGTGGGTAGAGCGGAAGGCTCGGCATCGGTGCCCCCCTTCCTGGTCTTCCGGGGGGGCCTCCGCATCAGATGGGAGGAGCGGAGCTCGAGCCTTCCGCTTGCCCCGCTTCCCCTGGACTAGGGCCCAGCCCTCCATGGCATCATCCGGGGGCTGGCTAGCAGGGGTTGTGTCAGGGGGCAGAGGCGATGGCTCAGGGACTCGAGGGGGTAACGGTGGGGCAGCACAAGGGAGGGAAGATTCCCCTTGGGGCGGGCCCTCTCCCATACTTGGCGGTGTCCCTGCCGCACCCTCCTCCACAGGCCCCGCCAGATTGCAAACAGCGGGGGCGGGGTTCTCCCGCTCGTTTGGGCATAGTGGGGGAGGTACCCCTTGGGCCCGAGCGGGAGCAATGGTGGACTGGGAAGGAGGAGGGGCGGTTTCAGGTGCCGGGCAGCCAGGGGCGTCGGCGATGACGGGGCCGGTGTCCTGCCGGGGCTCGGGTGTCCTGGATGCCCCTCCTTCCCGGGCCAGGGGGCAGTCTCTCCGGACGTGCCCCATCGCCCGGCAGAGATAGCACCGGGCCTCCCCCGTGGAATAATGCACCCGGTAACGGGCCCCCTGGTAGGGGACTAGGAAGGACCCCTCGAGTGCCTCTCCGTCGCGCGCCGCCGGCAGCAGTTGAAGCTGCACTTGCCGGCGGAACGAGAGGACGTGACGGAGGGCGGGGTCTTTGCAGCCCAACGGGAGAGGGCTGATGACAGAGATGGGCTTTCCCAAGGTAGAAAGGGTGGGTAACAGGGCGGCATTGGGCAGAAAGGGAGGGACGGAGGTCAGGACCAGGCGGACGCCCAGGTCCTCTAGCGGCTCTAAGGGGACGAACACGCCCCCCACCGCCAGGCCCTTCTCCACCGCCTCCTGGGCGGCGGCCTCCGATGCTAAGAAGAAGACGACCTTGCCATACATTTTGGAGGCCGCCACAATGGCCGTGGGCCCCACCACCCTCGCCAATGCCCGCACATAGGTCTCCACGTGGGGTGAGGCGGGCACCAGGAGGCAACGGACGCCGTGCTTCCTGGTCATGGTGGGAAAGGGGCCCCGGCCGCTATAGATGGTAGCGGAGGCGGTGGGCTGGAGAAATGATGTAGCGGCAGGCGGGGGGGCTGCCGCCACCTGGGCGTATGCTCTGGGGGCCGGGGGAGGGACACCTGCAGAGCTGGTGGAGGGAACAGCGGGGAGGGGCGCCCCAGCTGGAGATGGGGCCGGGGCATCGGGGGCAGCCCCTGCCATGGAGGGCCTGGTCTTTTTAGCGGGGCCCTTCCCCTTCTTCTTCCCCTGGCCCTTCCCGCCGGCTGGGAGGACTCCCCCCAAATCTGAGGGGGTGAGAGACGTGGCAGCAGTGGAGGTCACCCCGGTGCCCGTCGCTGCTGGTGCCCCAGCGGGGGCGATGGCAGATGGTTTGGCAGCGGACGTAGAAGCTTGGGGGGGTGACAGAGGGGCAGGCGGGGGAGGGGGAGCTCGGGCTACTGGAGAGGTCTCACCCGTCTCATCCCCCGCCATCATGAGCAAGGAGGAAAGGGAGGACATCAAAAGGAGGAGGGGAGAGGGGAAGCAGGTCGACCACTCCTCCCCGCTAGGCTGCAGGCAGGGGAGGAGGGCGCCAAAAGGGGTGGGCTGGACGGGGGGCAATCAGGGGTTAGGGGTCAGTCACCGACACAAGGTGGAAATTCCGGCTCCTCTTGGTGCACTACGGGGGGGGGGGATTCAACAACATCGAAGGTGCAGTGAAGAGGGTTGCAACTAAAAAGGGGAGTTGCACAAGCGCATGGGAGGGGGCATGGGCACACGGAGCGAGGGGCTAAGCGGTCTGGGGGTAGAACAGGGAAACCAAGGGGCTAGCTTCAGAGGCTGGGGCGGGGCAAACAAACAAAGGCTGCAGAAGGAAATGGGCGGGGCAGGCAAACAAACTGAAGCTAGTAAGGGGGGCTGGAGCAAAAGAGGAGGCAAAGCAAGTGGCAAATGGGGCAGGTAGTAAAAGGCAAAGCTGGGGGTTAGGCAGTCCAGGGGGGGGCACATGTGCCCATGTGCACTTGCACAAGTCTTTTTTAGCTTGCTGCTGCTTCTGGCCCAAAGGGTGGAAATAGGGCGTGGCAAGCCAAGCAAGCAGCTGAGTCCAGAGGCAGGAGCTGAGGCAGATGGTATACAGCCAGTGGGGGTGGTGGAGGGGGCAGCGGTGGTGGTAATAGTGGTGGGGGTTGGGGGGGACACACAGATGGATCGGGGGGCAGCTCCACACCACACCCCCCGTGTCCCTACAAACACAGTCAAAACCCCCACCACAAGAGCACAGTTTGAAAATTACTCAGTCTTAGGGCCCCCTCTACGGTGGTCTGCAAAGTCTCTAGGTGCTGCCCCACTGGCAGATGATCCTCTTCTTCTCCTCCTCGGGCTTCAGCAGCTCCAGGCAGCAGACTCCACAGCAGCAGCAGCTCCAAGAACTCCAGGTGGTGATCCAGGCAGGCAGAGAGGACCCCTCTCAGGTGGTGGTGGTGGTGGTGGTGGTGTCCACAACAGCAGTGGCTGGGGTCCCTCACTCCCCCTCTCTGGGGAGTGGGCTAGCAGCCCCCCCCCCAGGGCTGCAGTTGGAGCAGTAGCAGTACCCAAGAGTGGGGGGTCCAGTAGTCAAGTAGCAGAGAATGGGGGGTGTCTGGCCCAGCCAGGGGAGCAGCTGGAGCAGCAGGGAGAGCTTAGGGCCTCGTAGCAGCAGGAATAGCAGCTTCCTACCTCCTTCCACGCTAGAAAGCTATGGGAGAGCAGTCTTATTGGGATCCGGGAAGTGGGCGGGCGAAGCCCGTCCACTGCTAAAGGGTCCCCCCCAGCCTAAAAGGGGGATCCACAGGACCTAGATACCCAAAAAATTCCGGGGGACAACTAATAAAATAACAGGGACAGGAGTGCGGTCAAAGGGTCAAAAGAAGGGAACCGGACGGGGACACCGAGCAGAGGACCCCGGACAGAGCCCACTGCTCCTCAAAGGCGTCAAGGGAGTCAGAGGACGCCGCCCAGAGGAACTCTGCCCGGATACGTGAACGGACCGAGGATCGGAAATAGCCCCCACAGTCACAGGAGACTCCATCGGCTAACCTCCTCACTCTGTTTTTGTAGATGGCCATTTTAGCTAGGGCCAGGAGGAGGTTGACCAGGAGATCCCGGGACTTTGTGGGGCCACGGATAGGGAGTGCATAAATGAGAAGGTGAGGGGAGAAGTGCAACCAAAAACGTAATAAGATATTGGTGAGGAGCCGGAATAGGGGCTGCAGCCTGGCACACTCCAGGTAGACATGTGCCAGGGTATCCCTCACGCCGCAAAAGGGGCAGGTGTCTGGGATTGTGGTGAACCGCGCCAAGTACACGCCCGTGCTCACGGCTCCGTGAAGGAGCCGCCAACTGACATCCCCGGCGGGCTTTGGGACTAAGATGGAATATAGGCTGCCCCACCGGGGCTCTGCACCCTCCAAAGGTGGCAGGAGGTCCCGCCATTTTGTATCGGGGCGGGACACGAGGGTGCGGGCGTGAAGGGTGTGGAGCACGAGTGTGTAGAGATGTTTTCTTGGCGCGGTTTGAAAACAGACCGGCTGCATCTTGTGCAGCCGGCTTCTAGTGAAGGGGTGAAGGGATCGGTTGGGTCCACGGGGGAGGGGTCCAATCAAAAGGTCCGGCGGGCCTGGGGTAGTGGGTGGGCGGGGCGTGCCCTCGTGCAGGACCCGGTCGAGATAAACCCGAGCAGCGGGCGGCAAAGCGGCCCTCACCTCCTGAAGTATGCGTCGGGGAGTACAAGGTCTGGAAAGCCCCATGCGCTGAGCGAAGGTTAGGGGATCCAGCCAGTCTCCTCGGTCATAGTCCAGGAGGTCTCCGACTCTTGTGACCTCTGCCAGGACCAACCTCTGGCGCACCGAGCGGGACTCCGCCACCTGCAAACGGAGCTGGGGGTTGTGTAGCAGGGGCTCCGCGAGGAGATCTGCCCCCTCGGTGGCCGCCACGGACCTGCTCGTTGTAAAGAGTTTCCAGTTCCGGAGGAGGTCCTGGTAGAAGACCGGCAGCCCGGAGAGGTCTCGCGGAAGACCTCTCGGATGGAGATAAAGGAGCTGCCGGTCGTATCGGAGCCCTCGGAAGCGGCGCAGGAAGGCGTGCGCCAGTATGCTCCACGCCGGACTACCTGCACCATAAAGGAGCCTCTGCAGGGTCTGGAGGCGGAAGACATGGACCTGAGTAAGCAGACATTTGAGGCCCTGCCCTCCCTCCTCCACAGGTAGATGGAGAACCCCTGCAGGGACCCAGTGCAGTCCTGACCAAAAGAACTCCAGAATCGATGTCCGCAGGTTGGTCAGGAAAGCCGGGGCTGGGACCAGGTTGTTGAGCCGGTTGAGGACTAGTTGATTAAGCACTAACGCTCTCCCTCGAAGGGAGAGGCACCGGAGCAGTCCTGTCCATTTCCGGAGCCGCTCTATCACCCCGCCCTCTAAATTCTGCCAGTTCTCCGGCGGAGAGGGATGCGTGGCAGAAAGGTAAACGCCCAGATAGAGCAGCGGACCCGTGCTCCACCGGATGGCTTGAAGCGCGGGTGGGCGGGGGCTCGCCTGCCGCCAGTCCCCTACCACCAAGCCAGAACTCTTGACCCAGTTGAACCGCGCGGAGGAGGCTGCTGAATAGATGGCCTGGCAAGCCTCCACTCGCACCAAGTCGCCCGGGTCCTGGACCATGAGGAGCACGTCATCAGCATACGCCGACAGGACCAGCCGCAGCTCCGGCTCCCTCAGCACCAACCCTGTCAACCTCCTTCGGAGGAGACAGAGGAAGGGTTCGATCGCCAGAGCGTAGAGCTGGCCTGAGAGGGGGCACCCCTGCCGTACTCCTCGCCCGAAGTTGACCGGTTCGGTCAGGGTCCAATTGAGTCTTACCAGACACTCTGCGGAAGCGTACAGCACCCGGAGAAAGTTCACAAATCTGGGTCCGAAGCCAAACGCCTGCAGAGTGCTCATTAGATACCCGTGATCCATCCTGTCGAACGCCTTCTCTTGATCTAAGGACAGGAGGGCGAACGACAGACCATCCCTACACCCAAGTTCCAATAGGTCCCGGACCAGATATAGGTTGTCGAAGATACTGCGGCCCGGGACGGTGTAGGTCTGGTCTGGGTGGACCACGTCCGCCAGCACGGACCCTAGCCTCAGGGAGATGGCTTTTGCCACGATTTTGTAGTCTGTGCTGAGGAGCGAGACGGGACGCCAATTTCGTAAATCGCGGAGGTCCCCCTTCTTCGGCAATAAGGCCAGCACGGCTCGCCTGCACGAAAGAGGGAGGACCCCGCTCTGCAAAGACTCGGCCCAGACGGTGACTAGGTCTGGGCCCAGGACGTCCCAGAACACGCGGTAGAACTCCACGGTCAGCCCGTCCATGCCCGGAGATTTATTGGTGGGCATGCGACGGAGGGCTTCCGAGAACTCGGCCAGAGTGAGAGGCAGCTCTAGCCGGTCTCGGTCGCCCACGCTGACCGTCGGGAGCTCCTCCCACAGCACTCTGCAAGCGTTAGGATCGGTCGGCTCCGGGGAGAAAAGGCTTGCGTAGAAGGCTCTCGCCCTCTCGCACATCTCCACCGGATCCGTGAGGGGGGTGCCATCCTCAGTCAGTAGGCAGATGATATGTTTCTTAGCCCCCCTCTTTTTTTTCCAGGGCGTAGAAGAAGCGGGAGCCGCAATCCATCTCCCGAAGGAGACGGATGCGGGATCGAACAAAGGCACCCCGGGCCCGATGGTCCTCGAGGCTCCGGAGCTCCTCCCGCTTCTCCCGGCACGCTCCGCAGAGGGGTGGATCCTCGGGGCTGGCGGCCAGACGCCTCTCCAGCTCTAAGACCTCCCGTTCCAACTGCTCTATCGTTGCATCCCTCCGTCGGCTGGTGCCCCGGGTGTAGTCACGGCAGAAGAGCCGGGCGCGCACCTTCCCTACGTCCCACCACCGCCGTGCCGAGGGAAAGGCACGCCGCTGCCCTCGCCAGGCCAGCCAGAACTCCCGGAAGGACGCCACGAAGCCCGCATCCTCCAGCAAGCTGTTGTTAAAATGCCAATAGGCCGGCCCCGGCCTCTCCGCGCAGAGGGAGGCTGTCACGGTGGCTATGTGATGGTCAGAAAATGGGGCCGGCCGGATGCTGGAGGAGTGGGCTCGTGTAAGATGAAAGCGTGATAAATAAATGCGGTCCAACCGGGAGTGGCGCGACCGATGGGCCTCCACCCGGACAAAGGTGAACGTGGAAGTGTCATCCGGGTGGTGGTCGCGCCAGACGTCCACCAGGGAGTGGTGTTCGACTATCTCCTGGAGGACGGCGACGGCGGCCGGGCTCTGCTCGGTTCCTGAGCGGTCCCGTTCCTCAAGGGTGATGTTAAAGTCCCCTCCCAGGACCAGGCACTCCTGAGGATCCAAGGTGCCGAGGAAGGCGGATGCCTGCTGATAGAATTGCAGCCGCTCTGGGCTCGCTGCTGGGGCATAGATGTTGACGAGGTTGACTACGAGCCCCTCCATTTGGATCCGGAGGTGCAGCAGGCGACCCGGCACAGCCTCGGCGACCCCCAGCACCTCGGGCCGTAGGTCGGGGGAGAACAGGGTCGCCACTCCACCCGTATGAACTGTGAGGTGGCTAAAGTAGACCCTGTCTCCCCAATCCAGCTGCCAGCTGTCTTCGGCGGTCTGATCCGTATGGGTCTCCTGCAGGAAAACCACAGAGTACCTCCCCTCTCGAAGGAAGGAGAGCACCTGGGACCTGCGGAGACCCATCTTACAGCCACGGGTGTTCAATGTTGCGATGGTAAAGGGTGCCATGAGGAGGGCTGGGGGGGATCCTCGCCGGCAGGAATGCTCGTGGCTCCCGGCGGGCCGCGTAGCAGTCCGTGACCCACCCCGTAGGTGAGTAAGGAGTCACGGAAGTGGCGGACCCGCTGGTAGGCCGCGGCGCCCTGTCTCCCGGTCCTTTTCCCCTCCCCCATGAGGGCCCTTGCGGCCCGGAGGATTTGATTAAAGTCCCCCCATCGCTGGAGGGCAAGCTGGACTTTGTTGCGGGAGCCACGGACGTCTTCTAGGAACTCCCGCAACTCCTCTCGCAGCGCATGGGGGGCTGGGGTTATGGTCTGGTTGCTTCCCGATGGGGCCCTTGGTACAGCCCCCTGGCCCAGCGGGACGGGCAGACAGGGTGCGGACCCCCGACGGGGCTCTTGATGGGTTGACCTGAATGCTGGGGCGATAGGGGGCGGCGGAGGGAGGATAGCAGCCCCTGGTGGGTCGGGACGGGCAAACACAAAGGCCATTCCCTGGGAGTCATCTGTTGGAAAGGGGAAGGAGACTGTCCCAGGGGTGGCAATAATATCTCGGGAGGTGGGCGGGAGAAGGGCAGGGGCAGGGGTAGAGGTGAGATTCTGGGTCGGGAGAGGGCTCTCACCGATGCCGGGCGCAAGCTGTCTGGTGGATTTGGCAGCCACGGCATCAGGAGGTGGACTTTCTTCTGTAGGGTCCTCTCCCGGAAAGGAGGTCGAATGCTCCTCACCAGCGAGGGATGCCCCTGGGGGCTCAGGTTCCAGCCGCGTGGCACTGGCCGTCGCCTTAACTGGCTTGGCGGCTCTCAGCGGGGTGCCCTCTGCAGCCGGGTTGATGGAGGAGTCCAGGGGCTCCTCGGAGGTGGGAGCAGAAGCAACGGTTACGGGGAGGGAGTATGGGGAAAAGGGGGCCGGAAAGAAGTCGCCCAGATCGAGGCCCGCTGGCATAGGATCGTCCTCCCCTTGGGTGACCGGGGTCAGACCCAGGGCCTCGATCTCCTCATATATAGAGGGAAAATTGTTTTCCGCTACCCCGGGATTCTCCCCGCCGGCACCTGACGCGATGGTTACTTCGGGGCACACTGGGGTTTCAAATGGTGCCTCGGGGGTCTGGGAGGGGAGGGACTCCCGTGGAGGGGAGATACCGCCTTCCAGTGCTGCCACGTCTTCCCCAGCCGGCTCTGGTGGGTGGAACACACCCGTGGGTAGAGCGGAAGGCTCGGCATCGGTGCCCCCCTTCCTGGTTTTCCAGGGGGTCTCCGCATCAGATGGGAGGAGCGGAGCTCGAGCCTTCCGCTTGCCCCGCTTCCCTTGGACTAGGGCCCAGCCCTCCATGGCATCATCCGGGGGCTGGCTAGCAGGGGTTGTGTCAGGGGGCAGAGGCGATGGCTCAGGGACTCGAGGGGGTAACGGTGGGGCAGCACAAGGGAGGGAAGATTCCCCTTGGGGCGGGCCCTCTCCCATACTTGGCGGTGTCCCTGCCGCACCCTCCTCCACAGGCCCCGCCATATTGCAAACAGCGGGGGCGGGGTTCTCCCGCTCATTTGGGCATAGTGGGGGAGGTACCCCTTGGGCCCGAGCGGGAGCAATGGTGGACTGGGAAGGAGGAGGGGCGGTTTCAGGTGCCGGGCAGCCAGGGGCGTCGGCGATGACGGGGCCGGTGTCCTGCCGGGGCTCGGGTGTCCTGGATGCCCCTCCTTCCCGGGCCAGGGGGCAGTCTCTCCGGACGTGCCCCATCGCCCGGCAGAGATAGCACCGGGCCTCCCCCGTGGAATAATGCACCCGGTAACGGGCCCCCTGGTAGGGGACTAGGAAGGACCCCTCGAGTGCCTCTCCGTCGCGCGCCGCCGGCAGCAGTTGAAGCTGCACTTGCCGGCGGAACGAGAGGACGTGACGGAGGGCGGGGTCTTTGCAGCCCAACGGGAGCGGGCTGATGACAGAGATGGGCTTTCCCAAGGTAGAAAGGGTGGGTAACAGGGCGGCATTGGGCAGAAAGGGAGGGACGGAGGTCAGGACCAGGCGGACGCCCAGGTCCTCTAGCGGCTCTAAGGGGACGAACACGCCCCCCACCGCCAGGCCCTTCTCCACCGCCTCCTGGGCGGCGGCCTCCGATGCTAAGAAGAAGACGACCTTGCCATACATTTTGGAGGCCGCCACAATGGCCGTGGGTCCCACCACCCTCGCCAATGCCCGCACATAGGTCTCCACGTGGGGTGAGGCGGGCACCAGGAGGCAACGGACGCCGTGCTTCCTGGTCATGGTGGGAAAGGGGCCCCGGCCGCTATAGATGGTAGCGGAGGCGGTGGGCTGGAGAAATGATGTAGCGGCAGGCGGGGGGGCTGCCGCCACCTGGGCGTATGCTCTGGGGGCCGGGGGAGGGACACCTGCAGAGCTAGTGGAGGGAACAGCGGGGAGGGGCGCCCCAGCTGGAGATGGGGCCGGGGCATTGGGGGCAGCCCCTGCCATGGAGGGCCTGGTCTTTTTAGCGGGGCCCTTCCCCTTCTTCTTCCCCTGGCCCTTCCCGCCGGCTGGGAGGACTCCCCCCAAATCTGAGGGGGTGAGAGACGTGGCAGCAGTGGAGGTCACCCCGGTGCCCGTCGCTGCTGGTGCCCCAGCGGGGGCGATGGCAGATGGTTTGGCAGCGGACGTAGAAGCTTGGGGGGGTGACAGAGGGGCAGGCGGGGGAGGGGGAGCTCGGGCTACTGGAGAGGTCTCACCCGTCTCATCCCCCGCCATCATGAGCAAGGAGGAAAGGGAGGACATCAAAAGGAGGAGGGGAGAGGGGAAGCAGGTCGACCACTCCTCCCCGCTAGGCTGCAGGCAGGGGAGGAGGGCGCCAAAAGGGGTGGGCTGGACGGGGGGCAATCAGGGGTTAGGGGTCAGTCACCGACACAAGGTGGAAATTCCGGCTCCTCTTGGTGCACTATGTGGGGGGGGGATTCAACAACATCGAAGGTGCAGTGAAGAGGGTTGCAACTAAAAAGGGGAGTTGCACAAGCGCATGGGAGGGGGCATGGGCACACGGAGCGAGGGGCTAAGCGGTCTGGGGGTAGAACAGGGAAACCAAGGGGCTAGCTTCAGAGGCTGGGGCGGGGCAAACAAACAAAGGCTGCAGAAGGAAATGGGCGGGGCAGGCAAACAAACTGAAGCTAGTAAGGGGGGCTGGAGCAAAAGAGGAGGCAAAGCAAGTAGCAAATGGGGCAGGTAGTAAAAGGCAAAGCTGGGGGTTAGGCAGTCCAGGGGGGGGCACATGTGCCCATGTGCACTTGCACAAGTCTTTTTTAGCTTGCTGCTGCTTCTGGCCCAAAGGGTGGAAATAGGGCGTGGCAAGCCAAGCAAGCAGCTGAGTCCAGAGGCAGGAGCTGAGGCAGATGGTATACAGCCAGTGGGGGTGGTGGAGGGGGCAGCGGTGGTGGTAATAGTGGTGGGGGTTGGGGGGGACACACAGATGGATCGGGGGGCAGCTCCACACCGCACCCCCGTGTCCCTACAAACACAGTCAAAACCCCCACCACAAGAGCACAGTTTGAAAATTACTCAGTCTTAGGGCCCCCTCTACGGTGGTCTGCAAAGTCTCTAGGTGCTGCCCCACTGGCAGATGATCCTCTTCTTCTCCTCCTCGGGCTTCAGCAGCTCCAGGCAGCAGACTCCACAGCAGCAGCAGCTCCAAGAACTCCAGGTGGTGATCCAGGCAGGCAGAGAGGACCCCTCTCAGGTGGTGGTGGTGGTGGTGGTGGTGTCCACAACAGCAGTGGCTGGGGTCCCTCACTCCCCCTCTCTGGGGAGTGGGCTAGCAGCCCCCCCCAGGGCTGCAGTTGGAGCAGTAGCAGTACCCAAGAGTGGGGGGTCCAGTAGTCAAGTAGCAGAGAATGGGGGGTGTCTGGCCCAGCCAGGGGAGCAGCTGGAGCAGCAGGGAGAGCTTAGGGCCTCGTAGCAGCAGGAGTAGCAGCTTCCTACCTCCTTCCACGCTAGAAAGCTATGGGAGAGCAGTCTTATTGGGATCCGGGAAGTGGGCGGGCGAAGCCCGTCCACTGCTAAAGGGTCCCCCCCAGCCTAAAAGGGGGATCCACAGGACCTAGATACCCAAATAATTCCGGGGGACAACTAATAAAAGAACAGGGACAGGAGTGCGGTCAAAGGGTCAAAAGAAGGGAACCGGACGGGGACACCGAGCAGAGAACCCCGGACAGAGCCCACTGCTCCTCAAAGGCGTCAAGGGAGTCAGAGGACGCCGCCCAGAGGAACTCTGCCCGGATACGTGAACGGACCGAGGATCGGAAATAGGCCCCACAGTCACAGGAGACTCCATCGGCCAACCTCCTCACTCTGGTTTTGTAGATGGCCATTTTAGCTAGGGCCAGGAGGAGGTTGACCAGGAGATCCCGGGGCTTTGTGGGGCCACGGATAGGGAGTGCATAAATGAGAAGGTGAGGGGAGAAGTGCAACCAAAAACGTAATAAGATATTGGTGAGGAGCCGGAATAGGGGCTGCAGCCTGGCACACTCCAGGTAGACATGTGCCAGGGTATCCCTCACGCCGCAAAAGGGGCAGGTGTCTGGGATTGTGGTGAACCGCGCCAAGTACACGCCCGTGCTCACGGCTCCATGAAGGAGTCGCCAACTGACATCCCCGGCGGGCTTTGGGACTAAGATGGAATATAGGCTGGCCCACCGGGGCTCTTCACCCTCCAAAGGTGGCAGGAGGTCCCGCCATTTTGTATCGGGGCGGGACACGAGGGTGCGGGCGTGAAGGGTGTGGAACACGAGCGTGTAGAGATGTTTTCTTGGCGCGGTTTGAAAACAGACCGGCTGCATCTCGTGCAGCCGGCTTCTAGTGAAGGGGTGAAGGGATCGGTTGGGTCCACGGGGGAGGGGTCCAATTAAAAGGTCCGGCGGGCCTGGGGTAGTGGGTGGGCGGGGCGTGCCCTCGTGCAGGACCCGGTCGAGATAAACCCGAGCAGCGGGCGGCAAAGCGGCCTTCACCTCCTGAAGTATGCATCGGGGAGTACAAGGTCTGGAAAGCCCCATGCGCTGAGCGAAGGTTAGGGGATCCAGCCAGTCTCCCCGGTCATAGTCCAGGAGGTCTCCGACTCTTGTGACCTCTGCCAGGACCAACCTCTGGCGCACCGAGCGGGACTCCGCCACCTGCAAACGGAGCTGGGGGTTGTGTAGCAGGGGCTCCGCGAGGAGATCTGCCCCCTCGGTGGCCGCCACGGACCTGCTCGTTGTAAAGAGTTTCCAGGTCCGGAGGAGGTCCTGGTAGAAGACCGGCAGCCCGGAGAGGTCTCGCGGAAGACCTCTCGGATGGAGATAAAGGAGCTGCCGGTCGTATCGGAGCCCTCGGAAGCGGCGCAGGAAGGCGTGCGCCAGTATGCTCCACGCCGGACTACCTGCACCATAAAGGAGCCTCTGCAGGGTCTGGAGGCGGAAGACATGGACCTGAGTAAGCAGACATTTGAGGCCCTGCCCTCCCTCCTCCACAGGTAGATGGAGAACCCCTGCAGGGACCCAGTGCAGTCCTGACCAAAAGAACTCCAGAATCGATGTCCGCAGGTTGGTCAGGAAAGCCGGGGCCGGGACCAGGGTGTTGAGCCGGTACCAAAGCATGGACAGGACTAGTTGATTAAGCACTAACGCTCTCCCTCGAAGGGAGAGGCACCGGAGCAGTCCTGTCCATTTCCGGAGCCGCTCTATCACCCCGCCCTCTAAATTCTGCCAGTTCTCCGGCGGAGAGGGATGCGTGGCAGAAAGGTAAACGCCCAGATAGAGCAGCGGACCCGTGCTCCACCGGATGGCTTGAAGCGCGGGTGGGCGGGGGCTCGCCTGCCGCCAGTCCCCTACCACCAAGCCAGAGCTCTTGACCCAGTTGACCCGCGCAGAGGAGGCTGCTGAATAGATGGCCTGGCAAGCCTCCACTCGCACCAAGTCGCCCGGGTCCTGGACCATGAGGAGCACGTCATCAGCGTACGCCGACAGGACCAGCCGCAGCTCCGGCTCCCTCAGCACCAACCCTGTCAACCTCCTTCGGAGGAGACAGAGGAAGGGCTCGATCGCCAGAGCGTAGAGCTGGCCTGAGAGGGGGCACCCCTGCCGTACTCCTCGCCCGAAGTTGACCGGTTCGGTCAGGGTCCAGTTGAGTCTTACCAGACACTCTGCGGAAGCGTACAGCACCCGGAGAAAGTTCACAAATCTGGGTCCGAAGCCAAATGCCTGCAGAGTGCTCAGGAGATACCCGTGATCCATCCTGTCGAACGCCTTCTCTTGATCTAAGGACAGGAGGGCGAACGACAGACCATCCCTACACCCAAGTTCCAATAGGTCCCGGACCAGATAGAGGTTGTCGAAGATACTGCGGCCCGGGACGGTGTAGGTCTGGTCTGGGTGGACCACGTCCGCCAGCACGGACCCTAGCCTCAGGGAGATGGCTTTTGCCACGATTTTGTAGTCCGTGCTGAGGAGCGAGACGGGACGCCAATTTCGTAAATCGCGGAGGTCCCCCTTCTTCGGCAATAAGGCGAGCACGGCTCGCCTGCACGAAAGAGGGAGGACCCCGCTCTGCAAAGACTCGGCCCAGACGGTGACTAGGTCTGGGCCCAGGACATCCCAGAACACGCGGTAGAACTCCACGGTCAGCCCGTCCATGCCCGGAGATTTATTGGTGGGCATGCGACGGAGGGCTTCCGAGAACTCGGCCAGAGTGAGAGGCAGCTCTAGCCGGTCTCGGTCGCCCACGCTGACCGTCGGGAGCTCCTCCCACAGCACTCTGCAAGCATTAGGATCGGTCGGCTCCGGGGAGAAAAGGCTTGCGTAGAAGGCTCTCGCCCTCTCGCACATCTCCACCGGATCCGTGAGGGGGGTGCCATCCTCAGTCAGTAGGCAGATGATATGTTTCTTAGCCCCCCTCTTTTTTTCCAGGGCGTAGAAGAAGCGGGAGCCGCAATCCATCTCCCGAAGGAGACGGATGCGGGATCGAACAAAGGCACCCCGGGCCCGATGGTCCTCGAGGCTCCGGAGCTCCTCCCGCTTCTCCCGGCACGCTCCGCAGAGGGGTGGATCCTCGGGGCTGGCGGCCAGACGCCTCTCCAGCTCTAAGACCTCCCGTTCCAACTGCTCTATCGCTGCATCCCTCCGTCGGCTGGTGCCCCGGGTGTAGTCACGGCAGAAGAGCCGGGCGCGCACCTTCCCTACGTCCCACCACCGCCGTGCCGAGGGAAAGGCACGCCGCTGCCCTCGCCAGGCCAGCCAGAACTCCCGGAAGGATGCCACGAAGCCCGCATCCTCCAGCAAGCTGTTGTTAAAATGCCAATAGGCCGGCCCCGGCCTCTCCGCGCAGAGGGAGGCTGTCACGGTGGCTATGTGATGGTCCGAAAATGGGGCCGGCCGGATGCTGGAGGAGTGGGCTCGTGTAAGATGAAAGCGTGATAAATAAATGCGGTCCAACCGGGAGTGGCGCGACCGATGGGCCTCCACCCGGACAAAGGTGAACGTGGAAGCGTCATCCGGGTGGTGGTCGCGCCAGACGTCCACCAGGGAGTGGTGTTCGACTATCTCCTGGAGGACGGCCACGGCGGCCTGGCTCTTCTCGGTTCCCGAGCGGTCCCGTTCCTCAAGGGTGATGTTAAAGTCCCCTCCCAGGACCAGGCACTCCTGAGGATCCAAGGTGCCGAGGAAGGCGGATGCCTGCTGATAGAATTGCAGCCGCTCCGGGCTCGCTGCTGGGGCATAGATGTTGACGAGGTTGACTACGAGCCCCTCCATTTGGACCCGGAGGTGCAGCAGGCGACCCGGCACAGCCTCGGCGACCCCCAGCACCTCGGGCCGTAGGTCGGGGGAGAACAGGGTCGCCACTCCACCCGTATGAACTGTGAGGTGGCTAAAGTAGACCCTGTCCCCCCAATCCAGCCGCCAGCTGTCTTCGGCGGTCGGATCCGTATGGGTCTCCTGCAGGAAAACCACAGAGTACCTCCCCTCTCGAAGGAAGGAGAGCACCTGGGACCTGCGGAGACCCATCTTACAGCCACGGGTGTTCAATGTTGCGATGGTAAAGGGTGCCATGAGGAGGGCTGGGGGGGATCCTCGCCGGCAGGGATGCTCGTGGCTCCCGGCGGGCCGCGTAGCAGTCCGTGACCCACCCCGTAGGTGAGTAAGGAGTCACGGAAGTGGCGGACCCGCTGGTAGGCCGCGGCGCCCTGTCTCCCGGTCCTTTTCCCCTCCCCCATGAGGGCCCTTGCGGCCCGGAGGATTTGATTAAAGTCCCCCCATCGCTGGAGGGCAAGCTGGACTTTGTTGCGGGAGCCACGGACGTCTTCTAGGAACTCCCGCAACTCCTCTCGCAGCGCATGGGGGGCTGGGGTTATGGTCTGGTTGCTTCCCAATGGGGCCCTTGGTACAGTCCCCTGGCCCAGCGGGACGGGCAGACAGGGTGCGGACCCCCGACGGGGCTCTTGATGGGTTGACCTGAATGCTGGGGCGATAGGGGGCGGCGGAGGGAGGATAGCAGCCCCTGGTGGGTCGGGACGGGCAAACACAAAGGCCATTCCCTGGGAGTCATCTGTTGGAAAGGGGAAGGAGACTGTCCCAGGGGTGGCAATAATATCTCGGGAGGTGGGCGGCAGAAGGGCAGGGGCAGGGGTAGAGATGAGATTCTGGGTCGGGAGAGGGCTCTCACTGATGCCGGGCGCAAGCTGTCTGGTGGATTTGGCAGCCACGGCATCAGGAGGTGGACTTTCTTCTGTAGGGTCCTCTCCCGGAAAGGAGGTCGAATGCTCCTCACCAGCGAGGGATGCCCCTGGTGGCTCAGGTTCCAGCCGCGTGGCACTGGCCGTCGCCTCAACTGGCTCGGTGGCTCTCAGCAGGGTGCCTTCTGCAGCCGGGTTGATGGAGGAGTCCAGGGGCTCCTCGGAGGTGGGAGCAGAAGCAACGGTTAGGGGGAAGGAGTATGGGGAAAGGGGGGCTGGAAAGAAGTCGCCCAGATCAAGGCCCGCTGGCATAGGATCGTCCTCCCCCTGGGTGACCGGGGTCAGACCCAGGGCCTCGATCTCCTCATATATAGAGGGGAAATTGTTTTCCGCTACCCCAGGATTCTCCCCGCCGGCACCTGACGCGATGGTTACTTTGGGGCACACTGGGGTTTCAGATGGTGCCTCGGGGGTCTTGGAGGGGAGGGACTCCCGTGGAGGGGAGATACCGTCTTCCAGTGCTGCCACGTCTTCCCCAGCCGGCTCTGGTGGGTGGAACACACCCGTGGGTAGAGCGGAAGGCTCGGCATCGGTGCCCCCCTTCCTGGTCTTCCGGGGGGCCTCCGCATCAGATGGGAGGAGCGGAGCTCGAGCCTTCCGCTTGCCCCGCTTCCCCTGGACTAGGGCCCAGCCCTCCATGGCATCATCCGGGGGCTGGCTAGCAGGGGTTGTGTCAGGGGGCAGAGGCCATGGCTCAGGGACTCGAGGGGGTAACGGTGGGGCAGCACAAGGGAGGGAAGATTCCCCTTGGGGCGGGCCCTCTCCCATACTTGGCGGTGTCCCTGCCGCACCCTCCTCCACAGGCCCCGCCATATTGCAAACAGCGGGGGCGGGGTTCTCCCGCTCATTTGGGCATAGTGGGGGAGGTACCCCTTGGGCCCGAGCGGGAGCAATGGTGGACTGGGAAGGAGGAGGGGCGGTTTCAGGTGCCGGGCAGCCAGGGGCGTCGGCGATGACGGGGCCGGTGTCCTGCCGGGGCTCGGGTGTCCTGGATGCCCCTCCTTCCCGGGCCAGGGGGCAGTCTCTCCGGACGTGCCCCATCGCCCGGCAGAGATAGCACCGGGCCTCCCCCGTGGAATAATGCACCCGGTAACGGGCCCCCTGGTAGGGGACTAGGAAGGACCCCTCGAGTGCCTCTCCGTCGCGCGCCGCCGGCAGCAGTTGAAGCTGCACTTGCCGGCGGAACGAGAGGACGTGACGGAGGGCGGGGTCTTTGCAGCCCAACGGGAGCGGGCTGATGACAGAGATGGGCTTTCCCAAGGTAGAAAGGGTGGGTAACAGGGCGGCATTGGGCAGAAAGGGAGGGACGGAGGTCAGGACCAGGCGGACGCCCAGGTCCTCTAGCGGCTCTAAGGGGACGAACACGCCCCCCACCGCCAGGCCCTTCTCCACCGCCTCCTGGGCGGCGGCCTCCGATGCTAAGAAGAAGACGACCTTGCCATACATTTTGGAGGCCGCCACAATGGCCGTGGGTCCCACCACCCTCGCCAATGCCCGCACATAGGTCTCCACGTGGGGTGAGGCGGGCACCAGGAGGCAACGGACGCCGTGCTTCCTGGTCATGGTGGGAAAGGGGCCCCGGCCGCTATAGATGGTAGCGGAGGCGGTGGGCTGGAGAAATGATGTAGCGGCAGGCGGGGGGGCTGCCGCCACCTGGGCGTATGCTCTGGGGGCCGGGGGAGGGACACCTGCAGAGCTAGTGGAGGGAACAGCGGGGAGGGGCGCCCCAGCTGGAGATGGGGCCGGGGCATTGGGGGCAGCCCCTGCCATGGAGGGCCTGGTCTTTTTAGCGGGGCCCTTCCCCTTCTTCTTCCCCTGGCCCTTCCCGCCGGCTGGGAGGACTCCCCCCAAATCTGAGGGGGTGAGAGACGTGGCAGCAGTGGAGGTCACCCCGGTGCCCGTCGCTGCTGGTGCCCCAGCGGGGGCGATGGCAGATGGTTTGGCAGCGGACGTAGAAGCTTGGGGGGGTGACAGAGGGGCAGGCGGGGGAGGGGGAGCTCGGGCTACTGGAGAGGTCTCACCCGTCTCATCCCCCGCCATCATGAGCAAGGAGGAAAGGGAGGACATCAAAAGGAGGAGGGGAGAGGGGAAGCAGGTCGACCACTCCTCCCCGCTAGGCTGCAGGCAGGGGAGGAGGGCGCCAAAAGGGGTGGGCTGGACGGGGGGCAATCAGGGGTTAGGGGTCAGTCACCGACACAAGGTGGAAATTCCGGCTCCTCTTGGTGCACTATGTGGGGGGGGGATTCAACAACATCGAAGGTGCAGTGAAGAGGGTTGCAACTAAAAAGGGGAGTTGCACAAGCGCATGGGAGGGGGCATGGGCACACGGAGCGAGGGGCTAAGCGGTCTGGGGGTAGAACAGGGAAACCAAGGGGCTAGCTTCAGAGGCTGGGGCGGGGCAAACAAACAAAGGCTGCAGAAGGAAATGGGCGGGGCAGGCAAACAAACTGAAGCTAGTAAGGGGGGCTGGAGCAAAAGAGGAGGCAAAGCAAGTGGCAAATGGGGCAGGTAGTAAAAGGCAAAGCTGGGGGTTAGGCAGTCCAGGGGGGGGCACATGTGCCCATGTGCACTTGCACAAGTCTTTTTTAGCTTGCTGCTGCTTCTGGCCCAAAGGGTGGAAATAGGGCGTGGCAAGCCAAGCAAGCAGCTGAGTCCAGAGGCAGGAGCTGAGGCAGATGGTATACAGCCAGTGGGGGTGGTGGAGGGGGCAGCGGTGGTGGTAATAGTGGTGGGGGTTGGGGGGGACACACAGATGGATCGGGGGGCAGCTCCACACCACACCCCCCGTGTCCCTACAAACACAGTCAAAACCCCCACCACAAGAGCACAGTTTGAAAATTACTCAGTCTTAGGGCCCCCTCTACGGTGGTCTGCAAAGTCTCTAGGTGCTGCCCCACTGGCAGATGATCCTCTTCTTCTCCTCCTCGGGCTTCAGCAGCTCCAGGCAGCAGACTCCACAGCAGCAGCAGCTCCAAGAACTCCAGGTGGTGATCCAGGCAGGCAGAGAGGACCCCTCTCAGGTGGTGGTGGTGGTGGTGGTGGTGTCCACAACAGCAGTGGCTGGGGTCCCTCACTCCCCCTCTCTGGGGAGTGGGCTAGCAGCCCCCCCCAGGGCTGCAGTTGGAGCAGTAGCAGTACCCAAGAGTGGGGGGTCCAGTAGTCAAGTAGCAGAGAATGGGGGGTGTCTGGCCCAGCCAGGGGAGCAGCTGGAGCAGCAGGGAGAGCTTAGGGCCTCGTAGCAGCAGGAGTAGCAGCTTCCTACCTCCTTCCACGCTAGAAAGCTATGGGAGAGCAGTGGGAAGGAGAGAGAGAGATTCGCTCCAGGCTAAACAAATCCCTGGCACCAGGATCAGTGAAATGGCAGCTGCTACAGGTCAATTAAGACACCTGGGGCTAATTAAGAACTTTCCAGAAGGCAGGGAGAAGGCTAGGTTGATTGGGACACCTGAAGCCAATCATGGGCTGGCTGAAACTGGTTAAAAGCCTCCCAGTTAGTCAGGTGGGTGTGCATGTCAGGAGCTGTGGGAGGAAGTTGTGCTGTTGGAGAGGCTGAGTAGTACACACCATATCAGGCACAAGGAAGGAGGCCCTGAGGTAAGGGTGAAGTGGAGCTTGAGGAAGTAAGGGCTGCTGTGGAGGAAGTAGCCCAGGGAATTGTACATGGCAGGTTTCTAAAAGGTCAGCTACCATAGCTGATACTATTAGGGTCCCTGGGCTGGAGCTCGGAGTAGAGGGTGGGCCCGAGCTCCCCCACCCCACACCTTTGTCCCCTGATTAATCACTGAGACTGGGAGACAACAGAGACTGTGCAAGGAAGGATAACTTCTCCTCACCTCCCTCGCTGGCTTATGATGAAAATGGCTCAGTAGACTCTGACCCTTGTCCCTAGAGAAAGAAGGGTTATGTGGAGGGTCACAGTGAGCCTCTGAGGCTAGCGAAATCTGCCAGGAAATATGGGACCCATGGAAGCAAGGACAGAGCTTTGTCACAGTAGTTTGGAAGAATTAGATTTCTATCAGTAAATGTTGGTTTCACTACACACACAAAAAAAACTACAGACATGAAAAAATATTTCCATTGATAATAATCAAACATTGATAGTCAAAGTAAGAAAAATGCTCGTTGAGACTTTATTAATTTGATTTAAGAATATTTATTTTGTCACCTGTGCATGACAAATATATAATTTGTGATTTAACAGTTATAAAGCTTAAACTTTTTGAATCTCGCCATCTACTGTCATTAAATTCTTGTCTGAGTCCCCATTACCTGCCCCCCAATTTTGCACACTTGTGAACATTTAAAAGCAAGATAAATAAAAGTGCTTACAAATAAGCATTGATATTATCCATCAAAATAAAAATTGAACTGTGCCAAATCTAGAAGTAAAACCAATATTTAAAAAAAATTGTCTTAGCTATGAGATATAAACTAAATTGCACACACCAGTTCTCTAAGCATTAACTGCAACTGTTCCAATCCAACAGTGCTCAACAGTCTTTTCCATTTCATAGGTGTATGGTGGTGTGATGGCCCAGTCAGAATGGTGATGGTGAGGAAAAGGAATCTAAATAGAGGACGTTGAGCTGAAAAGTATTTTAAATGCAGTGTTGATATAGCCTGACAAAGGTGTCTTACATAAAATCAGTTGGTGGCTTCAAGCCAGTCACTGAATGAATAAATCTCCACAATGCTAAAACATTGTCATAAATGACACTAGGTAGCCTTATCAGAGAAGGAAAAGACTGAATGGATAGGAGAAATATACTCTCTTCTCATCTGCAATAATGAGGCACCTTAGCAAGAGCTAACAGGAAACCTGTGCAACTGTCCAACATGGCATTACCATTCAGGAGATAACAGCTGACTTGAGTCCCCAATACTGTCAAACTAGTATCTTTCACGAACACTAAAAAGCATTTAATCTTTCCCATTATCTCTTTGTTCTTGCCCCTTTGTGCCCTAAAAACTATTGAAGAAATATTTTATATTCCTCCCACACACACACACACACACACACACACACACACCCTAGAACTGTATTATATGTAGGAAAACAAATATTAATCCTAGTACTTGTTTTAAAATAGGGATGCTCAGAATATACTTCCATTTGGTAAAATCATTATCCTAACTCCCAAGATTATCTTTTGAAAAGAAAAAATGCAAAAAAACAGGGACCCTGAAGTTATTCCTTCACAAGATGGATTTATTTTATGAATGATCCACTGAGGAATCAAACAAGCTATATTTTCTTCTGGGAATGAGAGTAAAATGAAGGAGAAACCATAACTGGCTTTGAAAATTGGTATTTTCCTAGACATTTTCCAGGTTATTTAATAAAAAAGGATCCAACTAGCACCAACATAAAGTCTCCCATGATGACAATGAGCTAAAGTTTTATACAGAGCAACAATAAAACTGAACCAAGACCACCAATATTCAGATACTGGAGAAATCGACAATATGGGGGTGTATATAATTCTAACATTTGTCTGCTGCTTCATGTAATAGTAGAAATTACAACTAAATGTAGTGTTATAAAATGGAAGAGGCATACCAAAACCTTAAAATTACACATTTTTTAGCATCTTTGGAGAAAAGCATGTTTTAGCTACTATGGAATTAGAAACCTGTTGTTAAGGGTACTTTTGCACTTGGAATATACTTTTAGAATATGTTAGGCATCTAACAATGTACGGAATTACTTAAAACTAATTACTCCAATACAAGTTAATATGAAGGATACATAGTAAGATATAGGAAAACTTTCATCAAGGTATTTCATTTCTCCAAAGGCCACTAAACAAAGGTCCTATTCACAGAGTTTGCTGAGTACAAAGACTCTCTGTGAGGTGAAATATTATTCACCAAATTCTCTTTTTTTTTCCTATTAGTAAAACATTTAAAATCACTCTGTTCACAACAGTCAAACTCTCTGTTTGACCACAAGTGGTGCTTCCATTCAAAATGTCATGCAAGAATCACTAAACCAGCCCATCAATACATTTACCATCTGATTTTGAGGGACTCGAGCATGAGAACAATTATGTTCCACATCCACTCAGCCCTTAACCTCTCCTCCAGGATTTACAGCAAGGCAGCCAACTCTGATGACAGTTTTTGCTTTATGTATAGCTGTACACTAGGAACTAGACTGATACATTTCCCCAAAAGGCAATAACCAGCTATATGTCTGGGACCTAGGCCGCTGTTGACACTGGATATATTGCCTAGCCGTGAAAAGTTATACAACTCTTTACCCATCCCGTTAGCCATCCAGTGGTCTAAGAGTGTGCTATTTACTGTGTATTATATCATTTTAACATTAGTTTTAAGAAAATTAGCTGTCATTCAGTCTCATCTGCCTGGGGGGGGTGGGGGTTCCAGTAATTAGGACAAACTTATATTCATGATCTCTGCTTCTGGCTGGTTTGTTCTGAACAACAGCTAGTGCTCACTGTTCACATTAACATTTTGATGCATAAGTCAGAGAACAATGCTGTAATGTCAAATGTGATATCTCATTACATGGATCACTAATGAGTTATAGTGAAAGCTTTTGTTTGCATTACTTATAAACCACAAACAAATCCCATGTGGTAGATTTAGCTTGGAATAAAAAACAAAAAAAACATGTGCGCGCACATGCACAGGTGGTGATGTGCCTGTATGAGAGGTTGGTCGGTTCAGTTGTGTTACTTTGTGAGTTGTCTGTTCACATCACCTGCTCCCAAAATATTCATCCTCTTCATGAGGGTTATAATAAAACTCTTTGTATTAGCTGACTGCAGAAAACAAAGCCAGTAATATATGCTGAAGAGCTTTAATTTCTCTGTTTTGTTACAATAAATGTTATGGGCACCTAAATATTGTAACAGTGTTAGAAGGAAATGTTCAAAAATGCAAGATATTAGGAAAATTAAGTGAATGAAAAATTGATCACAGCATTATTGGAGAACCAAAGATAGACCAGACTGATGAAAGAGAACCACTGTGGTAATAACATGAGTCCTGGTTATGGTGTATTCAGGTCACAATATCTATTAAAGGTTTATTGTGAGTGGCTCAGTTCTACTTCCACTGAGACCAATGATAAATCTCTAATTGACTTCAGCTGGGAACAAGATTGGGCCCTTTGTGAAAACATTCACTTAGTCTTAGGGGAAAATACAAGTGAGCTGAAAAGTCTGTTTCCACAGACTATCCCCAACCAGAGAAGTCCTTTCCTCTTAACAGATGTGGACTCCCCCCCCCCTTAAAAAAGACAAATGAAAGAAATGATAATGTCAAATGAACTTTCTAAATTTAGAACCAAGGGACAAAAGAGAAAAGGAAGAAC
This sequence comes from Dermochelys coriacea, assembly GCF_009764565.3. Classification (NCBI taxonomy): domain Eukaryota; kingdom Metazoa; phylum Chordata; order Testudines; family Dermochelyidae; genus Dermochelys; species Dermochelys coriacea. The sequence continues at coordinate 169,797,521 of NC_050069.1, read as the reverse complement.
ATGACTATTATACACTTATTTTTCTTGTTATGGGGGCTGGGGCTCTAAAAAAAGCAAATTTCCTGACGCATTCTTTGCATGGTCTTTCTGTACTCTTTTTAGTTTCACAGAATTTTGTGATCTGCAGCTGCAATGTTAGGGAAAAGGCCACAAGAAATGTCAGACAGACACACAGACACACACTCTTGGAAGTATCATTTACTTAAAACAGCTGTTTTGTAAGCAATAACAAAAGTTATTTCCCATAAAACTCACTTTAAAACAACAACAACAACAACAAAAGAACTTGGTTATTATTTTGGAGAAACAATCCATGTAAACACATCATGCCCTTTGCTTCTTCCCAAATACTTGAGTGCTACAGCCCATACTGCCACTAACCAAATGCATTCTGCTAAATGTCAGGCTCTTGAAAGATATGCATTGTCTCTCTAATGTGTGTTTTTCCTTTCTCTTTCTTTTCCTTTTCATTTACAATAAAAAATGCATCGTATGAATCATGTACCTATAATCGGTGCAAATGTAAGTATTTAGAATGTTGGAATTAGATGCACATCTGAAACACATTGTCTGGATGTGAATTTTTCCAGCGCTCAATGTGGTGTTAGAATCCAGGGCTTTGTTTGGCCTGCCCTGCAGAAAATGGCCAGACACAATCAGGAGATGAATTTTATCATAGTTAAGATGTGATTACATCCAGGATTGTATTTTACTGGAACATAAGAATTGTCAGAGCATTTTAGAACAGGGCCAATTACAGTCCATCTAGTCTCTGTCTCTATGAATGGTTAATATCAGATGCTACTAAGCAACATGACTGGCTACAGTGGAGAAATTTAGCATAATTTGACCATGGAGGAAGTATCTTCATAACTCACATTAGCAAATGGCAGACTTATGTTCTGAAACATGAGATAATATCCTTTTAAAAATCCTAGGGATATTCTCATTATGTATTTGGCATTTATATCTTTTTGGAATCCTACTAAGGATATGTCTATGTAGCATTCTCAAGGTATGATTGAATCTCGCACTGCCACAGCTTTGGGATCTCAGCTAGCTAGATTAAAGTTAGTTTAGATATGTCCACTCAAGCCGCAATCACCCCCAGGTAGTCTGGACATACCCTAAGATATAGTATAAATGGAAGGTGCTCAGCAATGGGTGTTTAAAATGATAAGTAGCTTGAGAAGACTTCCATATGAAAAAAAATGAAAAGATAGGAACAATTTAGGAGACATGACAGAGATGCACAGAAATGAAAACTTGGTACTCCTGTTTGACCCCTTTCATAATGTAAGATCTAGGGGACATTCAATTAAAATGAAAGGCAACATAATTTTAATCTAAAGAAATATTTTTAACCTAATGCATTATTAACCTGCACAAATCATTGCCACAAGATGGCTGAAATCAGGACAATACCCCAGTGTGAATAAGGCCTTGTTGACTCCACTATAGTTACATTTTCAACCAACTTCTGTGCTGAAGCACTCAGGATTTGGGGTTGGATCCAACTCTTCCACTGAAATTTCAGCAGGTAGAAAGTGGCATGGTACTTGAATGTCACACTACAATGCCGATGGATTTCCTCCAAATGAAAACACGCACACAACCTCATAGTGACTAGATAAATGAACTATAAATACATAAGAAACAAAGAACCATAGCAAAAATATTATCTCGGGGGAAAAAGAGCTGTTAAACAGCTTCCATTCTAAACCTGTCCTGAAGTGAACTTGTCTCCCTCAAGTGATGCCAAAAAGTACATTACAGGAAAGAGCAAAATAGAGACTAGACCATATCCGCATATTTTAGAAATATTTGGCAAAAGTCTATAACTTTTCATTTAAATACTGAATAATAATAATAAATTATGCTACTGGTTGTATTCAAGTTACCGAACCAAATTCTTCTCTAATTTATAGGGTGTAAATCCAGTGAAACTCCACTGAAATCCATTTATTTTCCATGACCTGGGACCAATTCTTGCTCCCATTGAAGACAATGGAAGTTTTACCAATTACTTCAATGGAAGCAGAATCAACTACTGTGACTGACATATGGTTAAAATGCATAAATACATAGCATAACTCAGCTTTTTTGTCTTGAAATGAAAAATGCAGCTCATGCCTAATATAGCAAGTAAATTATGAGAACACAGTTACCATTTCCTCCATATTTCATATAAAACGTTCCCAAGCATTGAAACATGTTGCAATGAGGGAAATGATGCGTTTTTATTCAGCATATGTGAAGGGTTTTTTTTTTAAATCAATGCTCCAAATATGTAAGAATTATTTTTATTCTGAATGTGGTTGATAGGTTTTTAACTCTGGGAATAAAATGGTGATCAATTGAAAATTACTGACCTCAGATACAGCAATTGACATTTTGCCTAATATGAACAGCCTGTCTGGCCCCTAAAAGCCTGCACAGGTAATACATGAGAAAATGTTATGTTTTGTAATTTTATCTTTTGTATTTTTCTATTGTAAGAGAAAGTATACATTCGGTTTTGGCAAATAGAAAAGCAGTAAAAAGTAGAAAGTGGTAAAAAAGGAGTAACAAATAAAAAGATAATTTTGTGGCATGTATGTATGAGAGTATGTAGCTGGCTAATGTGGGCACAAGACAGTCAAATGGCTTAAGGAAGTGAAATTGCAACTTTATGACTATTCTTATAATTAAAGCAATTTTACTCACATTGGGACCTATTTTTACTCACTAGTTTGGTTTTATCATGGAAATTTAAAGTGGGGCCAACCTTACATTTTCAATTAAATGGGAAAATCATCATGTCCATTTAAAAAATTCTATATTTCTGGCATTTAAAACTCAAGAACTCATTTTCTAACCTTATTTTATATTTGCTAAGGAGTATGTCCTAGGGGCTCTGTTTCATGGTATGTCCAGGATCCTAGATTGCTTTAATCCCCCCCTGTTCACTGCTCTTTTGTGTCTTTGCTGAGACACCAATACACTTTTACCTATGTATTTGCGTTTTCTACATCTAACCTATTAAAGATGTTTGACAAAACAGTCTGACAATGTTAAATGTATGCCTGATTGACTAGGACAAGCATGAGCATGAGTGACAGACAGGTGGGATGGGTTTAAATTGCAGGCTGAAACTTTATTAGTTATATATCAGGCAGGGGTGCTACATTGCCCGCCTCTTGCTCTGACATACCAGACATTTAATTGGTTCCAGAGTGGGTTACAGGGTTTTAACCACAAACCACGCAATAACTGGGGGTAGACTCTCCCTGGTGTACCCCATGGACTCAACTCAGTTGTGAAACCTCTCCTCCTCTCCTTCTCCCTCATAAAGGGAGTGGAATGACAGAGGCCACATGGCCACCAGTCTGCAAAGATTTCAGGCTGCTCTCCGCTTATGAGCACAAGGTCCAACTACTCAAACCAGGTCTCATTTTACTTCTGAGAGCTAATCAGAGAGTAAGAGGCTTTTGAAAAGGCTGGGCTTAATTTAAATAGGCAAAGGTGGGGAGAAGGACACAGCAGCCAATTAGGCAAAGCCCATTTGCCCAGACAATGGCCAAGCATAGAACCTAAAGGAGAGAGGGTTGGAAGGCAACCCCATCTCCATGCCATGCATGCATTTGGGCCTTCTCTCATTCCCTGCTCTCCAGTTGTAACAGGGTGAGGGTGGCTTGCCCTTGGACTGGAGAGACTGGGGCTAAGCCAGCCCTGGTTACATGATGAGCCCCACCTTAGGGGAATCAAGTTCTGCCAGGTTAAAAGGCAACAGGAAGCTGCAGGAGATAGGGGGTTAAGAGAGTAATTGTGACTACAAGAAGCAGGAGAGCTTCTCTAGGTAGCAATATTTGGGAGAGACCCTGCCCAAGAAATAGGGGAGACACTGACAACAGACCCTCAGGGAGGAGGGGGCTGTGCCCAGATGAAACGAGTGAAAACTATATAAGTGTGCGTGTGTGTGTTTTGATTTGAAAGATGTTGTGCTGGACTACTGGGAGAGAGATACCAAACAAGGGTTAGGGGGCCTAGGTGCACCTGACCACTAAATAAATGGGATCCCTTCTTGGGTTTGTTTGAATATCTTAGCGAACTGTGAGTTCTTAAACCACTGAAGAGACAGGATCAGCATAGATGTGGGGTGCCGTAGACTGACCTCTGCCTCTCAAGCACCCTCTTGTGGGCAATAAGCAGTCATACTGCAGCACCTGTCAAAGTACCTCCCTTGCTAAGGACCTGGATCCTGAGTGTTTGCTGATCTGAGTCAGACTGATGTGTGGGTGGATGGAAGGGCGTCTTGGGCTCAAACCTCAGTCAGAGCCTGGGCTTAGTGTGCAGTATAGACATAGCCACTGAGATGAATAGTGGCTCTAACTTAGATATTGACTCAGATGTCTGCAGACTCAGGCAGACATTACCACATCTGTCACTCTGATCACATTTTCAAGTTTTCCTTTGCCACTACGAGGGCTAAAAATGTACAGTGTATTAAACTCAAAACTGAGATTCTGATGTAATCACATGATACCACAAGCTGGAGCTTTAGGTACTGGCCCAAGCATCTATATCCACTACTTATCAGACTGGGGCCAAAATTCTCATGTTCTTGTTTTTCACTTACAGATCTGCACACTTTATATTTTAAATAATGGTGATTTTTTTATTTCAGGAATAATATGCACATAAAGAGAATGATATAGTCTATGGTTTTTGTTCCATTTCGTAAAGCCTTCATGGGATTTTTTGTTTCTTTTAAGTATTCCCTCCCACCTGCAAGTTGGGGAAAATCAAAAGAAACCTTGTAACTTGTAACTAACTGCACAAACAATGGCTGTGGTCCTTCAAAGATTTATGTACATGCTCCACTTCACACACATGAGTAGTTTCATTGATTTCAGTGGGATTGGACTATTCATGTGTGCCAAGTTAGGTACCTGTGTACATCTTTACAGGATCAGGGATTAAGGAAGACCCTTCTGCCTGAGTGGAGTCAAAATGAAACAAACAGGTGTACCTGCATGCTTGTATCTCAGTGCAGAAGCAGGACCTAAGCAAGGTGAGCAAAAGTAGCCAGGTAAACATCTAACTAGCATCATACACATTAACCTGTTTGTACACACATTTACAGTAAGTGTACATAAAAATCAGACATCTATTTTTTGCATGTGTACTTCAATCCTCCATTTTTTTGAAATGTGTCCTCCTGTCATTCATACAGAAGGAATCAATAGTGACAAGAACCTTGGCACTTTTGTACATTATTATATTATGTGCAAATATAAGTAAAATTAGTTAGAACACAGAAAACATTTGTGAAATATATTTAACATTTCTTTGGAATTTTGTTTTGATGGAAATTTTCTTATTGGGTCTCATATTAGTAGCTATGATGTATTGCATTTGTGGTTTATTAATGGTATATTATTCACAAAAATGAATGGAAAGATGGTCTCATGGTTACAACTCCAGAATTGGACCAAAGAGACCTAAATTCTAATCACAGCTCTCTCATAGATTTCTGGTATGACTTGTGATAAATCACAATAGCTTCAGAGCTTTACTTCCCCATTTGTAAAACCAGACCCCTGACCCACTGCCTCAAAAGGCTGGGAACCATTGGAATCCATAAGAGATTACTAGGATTCTACTGTTCCACTACACAGAAAAATGTCCTGCTGTAATAATTTGCTGAGCAAGAAAGGTTAGAAATTGTTTTAAATTATTTTTAACAAAAGAGTTTTTCTCCAGACCTGGGGAAGCACCCCAAATTGAAAAGATACCATGCGTCACACATTGACTGAACTTGCCCATAAATAGGGATCTGCATGATGAAAGGAACATTGAAAATAGTTTATTCGTGGAAACAAATCTTCATTTGACAATAATCATTCTAGAGGCAGGCTATGTAATTTGTACCTCAAGCACATAGCTTGGCTTTAGTTTAGTTTAGTTTAGTTTTGAAGCTGCTCAGGCATCCAGTCCTAATTGTAATAAAAGGAAGTTGCACACAATAACTTCTAATGTCATTTAAAAACAAAATTAATTTAACTTCCTTACACTCTCTGGCAATTTCTCTCCCTTCCTCCACATTACAATAGCTGTTGTGAAGCAGTCTGCAAGAGCACAAATGCAAAAAAAAAAAAAAAAAAAAGGTTCATACTTCCTACCCATATCACATTATGGGATTTGTCCAGATACTTGACACTAAAACTGGTTGGGAATTTTTTCAATGAATTGTTTTTCAAAAAATGCTGAATTTTTTTTTTTAAACTGAAACTGATTGTGAAACAGGATCAGGTTCAACAAATGTCCAGACTTGAAAAAAATGTCAAGAAAAAAGTTATAAAATTGTTGAAATGTTTCATTTCAATATTTTCTAAATGAAAAATTCTGGTTTTCCAGTTCAAAACAATGACTTTTTCTTTAGAAATGTAAGCTATTTAGACTGAAAAAAAATTTTAAGGTAAAAATCAAAATGAAATGTTATAAATTACCTAAACAATTTATTTTGATTAACCCAAAATGGAAAGAAAAAAGGCTTTCAGTTCATGAAGATTTTTGACTTTATGTTCCAACTGAATTGGGGGGAAAAATGTAACTATCAAAAATAGTTGCAGGATGGGGGGAGGGGGAGCAGTACAGGCTATTTCTGAGACTTAGGTCTGCACACACTAATCCATAATCCTCAGCCTATAAATTAAACCACTTCAGACAACTCAATAAAGCCAATTCTAGACCTGTAAATTAATTTTACTAAGGAGCAAAACCTCGGTGCATGTGAACTAATCCGCTTAAATAATACGCTAATCCAAAATGCTCTCTACTGTCTGACCGAAAAGCTCATTATTATTGTCATTCATTGCCTTCCTTCTCTCTGAGAAAAAAATCTGTGGTGCCCATACACTATCAGCTGAATGGGTCAAGGCCTGTAGCAATATCCAGCACTCAAGGGAAAGTGCTATAGTGGCACAAACATAAATCTTCATACATTTGTTCTCAGTTCCTGATGAATTCTCACTTACCCTAAGCCTAACAGTCCTATGCTTTGCTTATGTTTCTCAGTTTACCAGGGGCAATGATTGCAATACATTCTTATTAGAGGTCACTGAATGGTATTTACTGATCCAGAGAATCTCAGTTTTGAAAAATATTTGCAACTCAGTCCTGTAATGATACATCTATTCTGTATTTGAAAATATTCCACAAATAAATATTTGGCAGGCTCTGCATTGTTCACAGGTAGCATTTATGATATGAACTGAAAAATTAGTCATGAGAGTCACTTGTGAATCCAAAACACTAATTTGTTATTGAATACATGCATTCAGCCACACCATACAGATAATTTTTGAAGCACTGCAAGTTAGTGGATAAAAAAGTGTTCTAATGAGATCAAATTGAGCTGAAGGCCTAGTATTCATGAAACAGTCGATCAGGAATGATAAGTGCAGTTTGCAAGCACCACGTGTAGAAGCTTCCTCAGGACCACGCTGATTCTAGTCACGTTTATTAGCACATTGTTTTCATAAAGAATAAATCACCTGGAAATAAATATTTAATGGTTTGGATTCCCCATCTTCTGTTTCTGTTCTTATTCATCTTAAGCCTCATAATAACCATTTCTTTTAAAGATATTTTATTAAGCTCTTTTTTGTTCATATTTCTCCTGCCCTGAAATAATTAAAGCCTCGTTGAGAATATTTGGTGGGATCTAAGTGTCTATTTAAATCTTCTTGCCTCCCATTATTCCAAACTGCCAGGTCTCACATCAAGCTCTTACCTGTTTGGTTTAACACCCTCAGGCAAACATACACTCCTTGTTCACCCTATCACCTCTTACACTAGCTAACCTGACTTCAGTGGAAGTTGTTCCTGAATGAGGAGTGCAAGATCAAACCCATTTTATGACTTACCAGTGTATTTCTCCTTCCTGTATCACAATCAGTGGAGTCAGAGGGCCTATGTTCCCCAGAGGAACTACTGTTGAGGAGACACCTGGAAAAATAAGAAATATGGTAAATTAGGCTGAAAGCAATGCATCCACATAGACAGAGTAGAGTTGCAAGGCATCCGGTTTTCCACCAGAACCCCTGATTGAAAAGGGACCCTGGCAGTGCGGACCAAGCCGTTAAAAGTCCAGTCAGTGGTGCAGCGGGGGCCCGAGGCTAAGGCAGGCTCCCTGACTGCCCTAGCTCCCTGTAGCTCCCGGAAGCGGACACTAGGTACTTGTGGACCGAGGAGCATGGGCGGCCAGGGAGGTTCTGCATGCTGCCCCCACCCCAAATTCTCCCATTAGCCAGGAACCATGGTAAGCACCACCTTGACTCTGCACTCTGAACCCCAACCCTGTGCCCCAGCCTGGAGTCCCCTCCTGCACCCAAACTCCCACACAGAGCCCACAGAACACCCCTGCTCTAGCCCAGAGCCCCCTCCTGCACCCAAATCCTCTCATCCCTGGCTCCATACCTGAGCCTGTACTCCCAGCCGGAGCCCTCACCCCCCCTTCCCCAAACCCTTCCCCAACCCAGCGAAAGTGAGTATGCGTGGGGGAGAGCGAGCAAAAGAGGGAGGGGGGATGGAGTGAGTAGGGGGCCGGGCCTTGTAGAAAGGGCAGGGGTGGAGCTTTGGGGAAGGGACAGGGCAGGGGTGTTCGGTTTTGTGCCATTAGAAAGTTGGCAACCCTAGGACAGAGCAGGGCATAGGGTTTAATAAAGTTCCACTTGTTCAACTTAACCTGCATTCAGCTTCATCCTTGGAAATGAAACACCTCCTTTACTCCTCTCTGTTTACAACAGAATGTATCAAGTAGCTGAACCTTATACCCTTTTCTTCCTCCCAATACACATTTACTAAGGCTCAAATGCAGGCCTGTATGCATAGTTGGGTTAGAAGGGGCTTGGGTCACAGAAATGCTGTGGTGTTTGGTGTGGTAGGATTTTTTTTCCTTAAGCTATTTCTCCCCCCCACCCCCCGTGATTGCAGGTATCCCGGGGACTGTATTTACTGTTAGGCCTTGTCTACACTATGAAATTAGGTCAAATTTATTAAAGTCGGTTTTGTAGAAAGCATTTTTATACAGTCAATTGCGTGTGTTCCCACACAAATGCTCTAAGTGCATGTAGTCGGCAGAGTGTGTCCAAAGTACCGAGGCAATCGTCGACTTCCGGAGCGTTGCACTGTGAGTAGCTATCCCACAGTCCCCGCAGTCTCCGCCACCCATTTGAATTATGGATAGAAATCCCAATGCCTGATGGGGCTAAAACATTGTCATGGGTGGTTCTGGGTACATATCGCCAGGACCCCCTTTCCTCCCTCCCTCCGTGAAAGCAAGGGCAGACAATCGTTTTGCACCTTTTTTCTTGAGTTACCTGTGCAGACACCATACCACGGCAAGCAGGGAGACCGCTCAGCTAACCGTCACCGTATGTCTCCTGGGTGCTGGCAGATGCAGTACAGTATTGCTACACAGCAGCAGTTTATTGCCTTTTGGCAGCAGACAGTGCAGTATGACTGGTAGCCATCGTCGACATAGTCCAGGGTGCTCTTTTAACCGACCTCGATGAGGTCAGGGGCGCGTGGTCAAACATGGGAGTGACTCAGCCAGGTCATTTCCCTTTTAAGTTTCGTCTCATGGCGATTCAGTCCTATCGGCAGTCTTTTAATCAGCAGCCAGCAGAAACGATGGCCAGAAGTCATACTACACCGTCTTTTGCCAAGCACCCAGGAGATGATGATGGCTAGCGGTTGTACTGCACAGTCTGCTGCCAGCAAGATGTATAAAGATAGATGAAGTGGATCAAAACAAGAAATAGACCAGATTTGTTTTGTATTAATTTTCTCCTCCCTCCCTCTGTGAAATCAACGGCCTGCTAAACCCAGTTTTGAGTTCTATCCTTGAGGGAGCCATTCTGTTTCTCGCAAAGCCACCCCCTTTGTTGATTTTAATTCCCTGTAAGCCAACCCGGTAAGCCATGTTGTCAGTCACCCCTCCCTCCGCCAGAGCAATGGCAAACAATCGTTTTGTGCCCTTTTCCCTAGATTGCCCGAGCAGGAGCAGACACCATAGCACAGCAAGCATGGAGCCCGTTCAGCTCACCACAGCAGTTATGACCATTGTAAACACCTCACGCATTATCGGGCAGTGTATGCAGAACCAGCACCTGAAAAACCAGGTGAGTAGGTGTCAGCAGCGCATTGATTAGGACATGAATTAGGACACTTTTCTCTAAAACTGCGTTCCCCCGCAATTTGGAGATCATGGTGTTAATGGGGCAGGCTCATGCCGTGGAACGCCGATTCTGGGCACGGGAAACAAACACAGAGTGGTGGAACCGCATAGTGTTGCAGGTCTGGGATAATTCCCAGGGGCTCCAAAACTTTTGCATGTGTAAGGGCACTTTCATGGAACTTTGTGACTTGCTTTCCCCTGTCCTGAAGTGCAAGAATACCAAGATGAGAGCAGCCCTCACAGTTCAGAAGTGAGTGGCAATAGCCCTCTGGAAGCTTGCAACATCAGACAGCTACGGGTCAATGGGAATCAATTTGGAGTGGGTAAATCTACTGTGGGGGTTGCTGTGATGCAAGTAGCCAACACAATCATTGAGCTGCTGCTATCAAAGGTAGTGACTCTGGGAAATGTGCAGATCATAGTGGATGGCTTTGCTGCAATGAAATTCCCTAACTGTGGTGGGGCTATAGACGGAACACATATCCTTATCTTGGGACCGGACCACCAGGGTAGCCAGAACATAAACTGCAAGGGGTACTTTTCAAGGGTGCTGAAAGCACTGGTGGATCACAAGAGATGTTTCACCAACATCAGCATGAAATGGCCGGGAAAGGTTCATGACGCTTACATCTTCAGAAACTCTGGTCTGTTTCAAAAGCTGCAGGAAGGGACTTTCTTCCCAGACCAGAAAATAATCCTTGGGGATGTAGAACTGCCTATAATTATCCTTGGGGACCCAGCCTACCCCTTAATGCCATGGCTCATGAAGCCATACACAGGCACCCTGGACAGTAGTCAGGAGCTGTTCAACTGTAGGCTGAGTAAGTGCAGAATGGCGGTAGAGTGTGCATTTGGACATTTAAAAGCGCGCTGGCGCAGTTTACTGACTCACTCAGACCTCAACAAAACCAATATTCCCATTGTTATTGCTGCTTGCTGTGTGCTCCACAATCTCTGTGAAAGTAAGGGGGAGATGTTTATGGTGGGGTGGGAGGTTGATGCAAATCGCTTGGCCACTGAATATGCACAGCCAGACACCAGGGCGGTTAGAAGAGCACAGCAGGAAGCGGTCAGCATCAGAGAAGCTTTGAAAAACAGATTTATGACTGGCCAGGGTACTCTGTGACACTTCTGTTTCTTTCTCCTTGATGAAAACCTGCCCCCTTGATTGCCTCTAAATTCCCTATAAGCCACCCGCCCTCCCCTCTTCGATCACAGCTTGCTTGCAAAGGAAATAAAGTCACTATTGTTTAAAAAACATGTATTCTTTATTAATTGATTATAAAAATAGAGAGATAACTCACAAGGTAGCCCGGGTGGGGTGTGGGAGGAGGATAGGAGAGAAGAAAAAGGCCACTTTAAAACTTGTTGAATGCCAGCCTTCTGTTGCTTGGGCTGTCCATTAGGATGGAGTGGTTGGGTGCCCAGAGCTTTCCATCCCGCGTTCTTGGGTGTCTGGGTGAGGAGGCTATGGAACTTGGGGAGGAAGGAGGGCGGTTAAACAGGGGCTGCAGCAGCAGTCTGTGATCCTGCTGCCGTTCATGAACCTCCACCAGACGCTGGAGCATGTCTGTTTGATCCTGCAGTAGCCCCAGCATTTCCTCATGCCTCCTCTGATCTTCCTACCGCCACCTCTCCTCATGTTCGTCGGCCACTGTCCTGTACTCTGCTATTGTGTCCCTCCACATAGCTCTGTCAGTGCCAGACAACTGCATGAGCTCAGAGAACATGTCATCGCGCGTGCGGTTTTTTCACCGCCTTATCTGAGATAGCCTTTGGGATGAAGGAGGGAGGCTTGAAACATTTGCAGCTGCTGGAGGAAAAAAAAGGAAGTGAAGTATTTAAAAAGATACATTTTACAGAACAATGGCTATATTCTTTCACGGCGAACAACGCTATTCACATTACATAGCACATGTGATTTTGGTACAAGATCATATTTTACATCTTATATTGAGTGCCTGCAGCTTTGGTGTTAGAGATCACACACACAGGGTCGGGCAATAGAATTTGGCTTGCAGGCGGCCATGGTAAGCCATAGTCTTTCGGCTTCTGCAACCTTCATAACAGCAGTCCCCTCCTTTCCCATACCAAGCAAAGCCCGTTGAGTTGGCCATTTAGTGCTGCAGTTTTCCTGTTAACATGAAGCAGCAGAAACCAAACTAACCCGCTCCCCCCATCCAATTCTCTGGGATGATCGCTTTTCCCCTCCCCCCACCACCTGGTTGGTATCGGGGAAGATCCCTGCTAGCCAAACGAGAACAGCTCAGCACGAATGGCCAATGCGTGGCTAACTGCGGGGAGGATTTCTTTTCAGCCACAGGCAAACAGCCCAGTAGGAACAGGCACCTCTGAATGTCCCCTATTTCAACCAGGTTACCATGAACACTATCACTCTCCTGAGGATAACACAGAGAGAAAAAGAACAGATGTTGATTGAATGCCAGCAAACACCGGGATCATACGCTACCATGGAGGACAGAATAAGGCTGCTCTCCCCAGAAACCTTCTGCAAAGTCCCTGAAGGATTTCCGCTCCATCCCCAGACACATTAACAGACTTTTCCAGTAGCAGTACTGGCCACAAATGCATCCCAAGTCCTCAAGGCTACTTAATCATTAAAAAACGCTTGCTTTTATAACATGTATTATATTTAAAAAGGTACACTCACCAGAGGTCCCTTCTCCGGCTTCGTTGGGTTGGGAGGGTATTTCAGTCAGGGTGATAAAAAGATCCTGGCTGTCAGGGAGAACGGTGTGCTGTGTGCTCTCCCCAAGCTCGTCCTCCTCCTCCTCCTCATCTGCCCCATCTGCAAAATCCTCAGCCATGGCAGAGAGTACCCCATCATTGGAGTCTACGGACAGGGGTGGGGTAGAGGTGGCGGCCCCCTCTAGAATTGCATGCAGCTCAGCGTTGAATCGGCATGTCTGGGGCTCTGTTCCGGAGCATCTGTTTGATTCTTTCATTTTCTGCTACGCTTGTCTGAGCTCCTTAAGTTTCACGCGGCACTGTGTTGTGTCCCTGCTGTAGCCTCTGTCTCTCATTGCCTCAGAGATTTTTTGAAAAATTTTGGCATTTCGTCTTTTGGAACGTAGTTCTGATAGCATGGATTCTTCTCCCCAGATAGTGATCAGATCCAATACTTCCTGTTCGGTCCATGCTGGAGCTCTTTTTCAATTCTGGGACTGCATGGTCACCTGTGCTGATGAGCTTGCCTGGCCAAACAGGAAATGAGATTCAAAAGTTCCCGGGGCTTTTCCTGTACACCTGACCAGTGCATCTGAGTTCAGAGTGCTGTCCAGAGCGGTCACAATGGTGCACTGTGGGATAGCTCCTGGAGGCTAATACCTTCAAATTGCATCCACGCTAACCCTAATTTGAAACGGCGAAGTCGATTTCAGTGCTAATCCCCTCATTGGGGAGGAGTACAGAAATAGGTTTTAAGAGCCCTTTATGTCGAAAAAATGGCTTTGTTGTGTGGACGGGTGCAGGGTTAATTCAGATTTAATGCTGCTAAATCCGACGTATGTAGACCAGGCCTGAGATGCATAGCACAGCTTCATGTTGCCACTTGATACCTATTACAGCCAACGGGTGACATTTCCTGAATGAGATTTAAAAGCCAACCGAAAAGCTTTTTTCTTTCCTTTTTCTTTATTTCTTTCTTTTAAAATAAACCTGCCAGGACTTCAAGTTCAAGGTTCTATCAATCTCTTGCTGCAGCTAACAACACCGCTAATGCCCAGAACTTTGTAAGCAGATGTGTTCCTTGTCCTGTTTTAGGTATTAACAATGACATTAACCTATACAAGCAAACATGCAATGCTGAACCGAGGTCTTGGCAGGTAACTAATATTTTCAACTACTTTAGTTAAAAAACAAAATTGTAACTTTAAATTCTGCAGATATGCTGTGTAAGGACCAGATTATGAAACTCCCTTTGATGTGCAGCTACTCAAACAAATATACCCAATTACTTTGCTAGGACTACTCATGTCAATACATTCTTACCTATGACAGCATGGAGTCCATAATCTGGCCCTTAATTATGTAAATAATTAAAAGTTTGTTAATTCACTGGATATATATTTTTAATCATTTCATTTAATCTTTAAAACAGCAAGTTTTATTGAAACATTGATATAGCAAAGGAAGCTTTCAAGAAAAACACTTTTTATTCACTGGCAAATTGTATTTTTCTTATTACAATGATACCCATTAGAAGCAAAGCAATAGTGGGGATGGCCAACTAATCTCAGAACCCTCATGATGGACAGTATTGAATTTTTCCATGAAGTAGTTCCAGACTCCTCTAGGAAAAATATTTTTGTATTTGTGCAATGGCCAAAGTTGGTACTTTGCGGTTCATTTCACTGTAGTTTCTGCAACATTAACATTAAAATGCTTAAGAGACACAGAATCACTTTTAAAAAAATAACTTAATCGCTATCAATCCTGAGAATGCAAAAGCACAAGGCAGAGGCAGAAACAGGTATTTTCCATGTATGTTTCCAAAAACTGTACCTTCTTTTGTGTTCATTTATCTTACTTGACTTTTATCCATAAAATTATTTGCCTTGTGAAAAAGGAAGTCTGTTTGCATATTGCATGCTCTACATACATGGACGTTTGTGTGTATGTGTGTGAGAGAGAGCCAGAAAGAAAAACAGCATTACTAATGAGCATAATCCACAAAACTAAATCTGAAAATGCCCCCAAAATTTGAGTATTTAAGATCTGAGTCTAAACATTACAGAAGTGGCTCCATCTCTTTATACTGCATTTATACCTCAAGCCCATTGGAGAGATAAGTACAGATATTGTGCCTGGCATGACATGCTTATGGGGTAGAATTTAAAGATTAATTCCACACACAACATGAGATCTCCAGTAGGGCAGTGGCTCCAGACCATTCAGCCTCATTTACATCCCAGCTAATAACTGGCCAAACCAGAGCAGTTTTGCTTCCCAAGCATTCATTAAAATGTTATTCCTCTTCTAATGTGTAGCAGGTTGCATGTACAACTTCACATGACGTTTGCTTTGAACGAATCTCAGAACTCAAAAAGGACCCGAGGAGAATCCACCAAGTTCCACCTGTGTGATGAATTCTGTGCTATATACAATAGATTATGGAGTTCAGCATGATCAACATTTTTCAAAGGCAAGATGGCTTCTTGCTGTGGGAGAGCCAGTCTCTATCAGAATCAGCCACAACCAGTCAGTTGTTGGGATCAATGCCGTTCACCAGCCAGAAGCATAGGAGATTGTACTATTACTCAGATCATCATAAGAGGGAAAATATGGTTTCTCAGCTAAAAACCAAGGGAATTTTAAAGGATGTGCAATCAGTTTGAGACACCTACATAAATGCCTAGTGATAAACCACTTCCAGGTGTGATATCTTCCAAGGCCTGCTCGCTTGGCAGGTAACAAGAGGCCAAAAATCCTCTTCATACCTCACACAGACTAACAAAGCTGGTTTCATGGTGAAAGCACACATTGTTGCATAGTAGTGACATGAAATCATAAATCAACAAAGCCTTGCTTATGCAAGGTTTGCTGGGAAGGCTCACACACTTAAGCAAAACTTCTTAACTGAATTATAAGCTTGTAACACAAAGCAAAACAACACTTACCTGGTTTTGGCTTTCATTATAAAACAGTTTTGCATTGCTCTAGTTTTAAAAGTTTTAGTAGTAGTAAAAAAATCAGAGCATTTTCTGGTTTTCCTCCCTCTCTGACATTATGTCCATGACGCTGACAATAAGAGCAACGTACAGTTGCTGAGAGATCCCATGAACGAATGAGCAGCATCTGAGGCATGAGAGCCTTCACATCAATTAAATCTGTAGAAGGGATCACGTTTGCTTGAACAGCTTCTAGCATCATGGGCCACAACTCTGACTGAAGCCTCGAGGTGTTAATATACAAATATTAAATAATAATTAAGAATAATATCCCAGTCTACATAACACATAGATCCTGCATTTGGATACATGGACTGGACATCCTCTTATCTACAGATAATTAAAACTTTCCAAACTGATTTGGCCTAACTCTGTGCCACACTAAGTCATTTTTAAAACCACAATATGTTATTACTCTGCAGTGTACTGCCAGCAGGTGTCATCAAATTTAATAATTTAATGGTGATGAATGAAGAAAAGATAACTAAAGCTGAATGGATGCGAAAGGATGTAGAAGAGAAAATTATGAATGCTGAGCCAATGTGCAAGTAACGCAAATGACTGGAGGAAACATCAATGAATGCTAAGGGAACACGCAGAATGAAGGCAGACAAAGAAACAATTCTAGAAGGGCATGCTGTGAGCAAAAATGAATGAAGCAAGATGACATATGGCAAGCAGACACGTGGCAAACAATTACAAATGAAGGGAGGCTATGAGTGTCATGCTGTCAGAAAAGAGCCAAAAAATAGTAAATTAAGAACTGAGCAGATTTGTCAAGAATGAAGACAAATAATGGAATGTGCTGAAAGCTCAGCCAACATGCAGTGAATTGGGACAATGAAAGAAAGATGATCCTGCGCGTATTTTGAAGAAATAGCTTCCCAGTATAAGGAAGAAACAGAGCTGCATAAACTGTACATGCCTTCTTGTCATTATGGAGTGTTTAACATACATAGATTGTATAGACCATGTGTATCTATCCTACCTAAAATTTCAATAAAAAGAATATGAGGCAATGTAAAAAAAAATCAAACAGATCAAGCTTTCCCTGACTTCCAGGCTCTTGCAACCGTTACCTGCACTGAGAGAGAAAGATCTCGTCATTCTGATAATAATACCCAGCTCTTATAGGGCTTTGCATCAGTAGATCTCAAAGCATTTTTAAAAAAATAGGTCAGTATTATTACTTCCATTTTACAGATAGGGATGCCAAAGCACAGAGACTTCTGCAAGGTCACCCAAGAGGCTAGAAGCAAATCCAGGAATGGAACCCAAGACTCCTGAGTACCAGCTCAGTACGCTCTCCCCCTAGATCACACTGTCTCACATAGAGAATAATAGTGTTATAACATGTGTCCAATACATTGTGGACAAACTCTGCTTTCATGACTCAAAGAGCCCATCCTATTGATTTCCCGAGGTTGCACATATGGGTGATAAGCTCAGGACTTGGCCCTATATATTCTACATTCCCTGTTGTATTGTCCCTATGTATAGTGTAAGGTAGGGCAAGGTTTTTCTTTTATTTTAGGTTTGTACGAGAACCTGATCTTGACAGGTGCCTCAGGACCCAGCAATGACAGCAACAAAATATTCAGTGGAATATAAATTGTGGAAGCACCAATTGTGACTCCATACTTAAGGTTAATTTGATTTTTGTGCTTAATGCAGGTATTCAACCATTTTCTTGTATACAAAAAATACAGCATATCCTCATTTAATCTTTGAGCATAGTATGAATTTTCTGAAAATTTACAAGTTAAGTCATTAAGAATTTTAGGAGTTAAAATTTATTTTAAAATGGGTGCTTTAAGAAATTTAGCATCCTGCAGCAAACCACTTTCTTTATCCTGAATTATTTTAACAACAGAATAATACACTCTTCAAATTTCCCAGACAGCTAAAAGTCAATGAAGTTTGGTGCAAGACTGCATTTTGAATAATTTCTTTTGGCATTAAGGAACCACTTTTTGCCCTTATTCTTCACAAATGAAAGTTTCTCTCTTCAGAAGAAAGTGGCATGTGATTTTCTATTTCAGAGAATGTCACAAAGGGTTTCCAAATGCCTACCATCTCCTTCCATCCTCAATGGATTGAGACTACATGCTATCCTTAAAGACAGATTTCATTGTCATTCACCAACTCCTCACAGCTTTCCTCTTCACTTCCTGACAGCATAAAAGATCACCAACTTCCCTGAAGGCAACTTCAGTTCACTCCCTCAGGAACAGGGGCAGTACTTAACTGAAGGCGTCCTGGGGCCCCAGTTCTGTTGAGAACAATGAAAATTGGCAGCCATTTTGAAAGAGGGCAATTTTTATGCATTCTCTCTGAAGGAGAATATTAAATCCTTTAGCCTAAACTTTCATTCATTTCATAGTAACAACAATAATTATTAATAATCCAAAATATTTATTTTCAAAAATTACCCACTGCACCAGATCTACCCTACAGGAAGGGAAGGAGAAAGAGGGAAACCTGGGTGTGCAAGCACACACAGAGAAATGCAGGGGCAGGTTTGAAATCATTTAGGTATATACATAATATTTGATCCTATGAATGCCTTTTCATTAAATTCAACAAAATATGAATTAAACAAAACAATGTTTTTTTTACCATATTTTTTCCTCATTACCGTCTACTAAGACCAATACCATCCATCATCATTATACCACCTCTGAAAAGCTGCAAAATTGGAAAAGTTAAAAATCAAAAGCTAAAATGCATTATTATTATTAAGAAAATAGCCCTTAGGGCAGAGGTGGGCAAACTACGGCCCATGGGCCACATCCGGCCCGTGGGACCCTCCTACCCAGTCCCTGAGCCCCTGGCCCCTTCCCCGCAGCCTCAGCTCACTGCATCGCCGGCACAATGCTCTGGGCAGCTGGGTTATAGAACCGCAGCTGCCTCTCCTGGTGCTCTGGGCAGTGCGGCTGTAGTGCCGTCAGCCACCAGTGCTCCAGGCAGTGTGGTAACGGGGCAGGAAGTGGGGGGTTGGATAGAGGGCAGGGGAGTTTGGGGAGGGTGGTCAGGGAGCGGGGGTGTGGATAGGGGTTGGGGCAGTCAGAGGGGGGGTTGAATGTGGGCAGGGGTTGGGGGGGCAGTTAGAAGGGGGGTTGATGGGGCAGCAGAGGGCAGTCAGGGGCAGGGGTTCCACAGGTGGTCAGGGGATCCAGGGACAGTCAGGGGACAGGGAGTGCAGTGAGGGATGGGGCAGGAGTCCTGGGGGGGGGCGTCAGGGAACAGGGGGGTGGGATGGGGCAGGAGTCCTGTGGGAGCTGTCAGGGGGTGAGAGGCAGGGGGAGGGGGGATGGGGAGCCGAGGTCAGGCCATGTCTGTCTGTTTGTGGAGGCTCAGCCTCCCCTAAACGGCCACTCCGTACAATTTCAGAAACCTGATGCAGCCCTCAGGGCAAAAAGTTTGCCCGCCCCGCCTTAGGGCCTTATCACATGGCCTTCACCTCTTGGACTAATTTTTGTTTGATCAATAACAAGTTACTACATTGGTCTTTATTGCTATTGTAACATGTTCTGCAGAAGGGAAAGAGCTCACAAATGTGGCCAGTGCCCTCTGAATGCATCAGAAGGAAAATAAGTCTATGACCCTTGCAATCATCAAAATTTTTAACTATTCTCACATGGACATTCTCACATGAGGCATGTGCCTAAGTGTCTTCAGAATCAGGGCCTAAAACCACATCAACATATTCATAATACACATGCTGCCATCCTCAGTTGTCCACTCCAGCTCCTCAACAATCATCTCTGTGACTTCTTCCTTATGTGAACCAACTTATTCACAAGACTCCCACCTTCTCAACATTCAAGTCACTCCTGAAGACCTATCTCTCTGCCTATAAGGAACTTACTACCTGAGATTGTGCTTGATGAGTACTTTGTGTTTATTTTGCATGCCCTGTTTATTTTTATTTGTTATCTTGTCTATAAAGTGGTACAATTTAAAGAGTTCATTCTGGTTTTAACAGTATCATAAGTTAGATATTTGTCCCATACTTAACATGGGAAACACCCAAAGAAGAGTTAATATTTCTAGAACCAAAATGAACTTTTCATTGTGCCTACTATACATGTATTGCTCCCCTTAATTTCACCCAATAGCTTTCTGCTTATGTATGTGCCTTTAGATTGTGAGTAAGGGATTGGGCTTTCTTCTCTGTGTGTAAAGCATCTAGCACACTGTAGGCGCTTCAGGAAATTATCATTAATAACAATAAAATAATAATAATAATAGGGATAAGTCAATAAAAATACAGAGCAGAGAAATATAACACTTCAAGGATCAGAAAGACAATGCCAAATATTTACTCAGATATTCATGACCTTTAATTTAGAAAAATTAATATTCCATTTATTGAACTATTTCTAAAAAAGACAGCGGTATGTGAATGCAACACGATGGTTGCAGATTACATTTTTATCCATATTCAAACATGAAATATATATTTAAGCAGTTACTTTTGAAAGTCTACCACAGTTTTTGAGAACTACTTTGCAAGCCCATTTATACCTTCCATCACTGAATTGTTCTGTGGTGGTTGTTATTGGTATTTTTGTTTTTTTAGAAAACCACGGTCTTGTGTTTCTGCATTTCTCATTTTCAACTAAGAAAGGAAATGATAGAAATGTTGACTTACTGTACTCTCAGTATTTCTGGTCTAGGCCTTGTCTGTACTAGAAAAGATTTCCCCTGATAGCTGTGTGAATTTTCACCATCGCCACAACATTTGTCATGGTAAAAAAGTGGCAAAATTCTACCCTGGAAGAAATCTCAAATCTCCCAACACATTTCACTAAGGCAGAGGATGGTCACTTTCACAACAGGTTTTGCAGTAAATATGTTTTTAACCTGAAAGAGTCACCTTTTGCTGGAAAACAGGGACAGATTTGAGATGAAGTTGTAAGATATGTTCCTTTTCTCAAGACTGGTAGAAATTAGATTTTTCAGTGTAGGTCTTTTCCTGCAGTTCTTTTTTATAGTTGTTTGCAAAACAGCCAAAACTTTAACATTCAGGAGCTAACACATGGCAGGCCTCTTTTAAATTCAACAAAATATGGAAACAAGAAACTGCATCAAAGATGATACTATGAGAAGGAGTAGTAGGTTGAGTAACATTGTGTATTTTGGAAATACATATTTGTTTTATTAAAGGGATCCAATCACGTGTGTGAAATACATGGAACTGCGCCATAGGTGGGGAGCTGGCAAAAACACAAAGAAAAAAGTGATGCTCAAAAAGTATGTTAGCCAAGTTATCCTGAACCTAATTACACTAAGCCAATAATCCTTTTATAGCACTCGTACTAAAAGTTTACTAGCATGAACTTCACAATGATGTGCTATGTTGTTGGGCTGTTCTTTTTTTATTATTGCTCAATCTATAACTTAATAAACTATAACACTTGTTTCAGATTAATATTACTCACACAACTCAAACTAGAACTTTACCTCCAGTCAAGGATTATCTTGCTTCTTAGCAGACATTGCCCTCAATTCAGAGCAGTTTGCACACACTGTAGTTCTTCTGTTTTGTCATCAAGGCAGAATTGCTAAGGGCTTCCATTGTCTTCAGATCAACAGGTGCAGAATGTCTCTTGGATTTGAATGCTGCAGTTATCAGTCGAGCAATCAATGGTCTTATGTTATAGCATTCATATTAAAATGCTAATTGCCATTAATGCTTCCCACTAATGCATTCAATTCAAACGTGTTCTTTTATTCATGTAAATGTGATATGAGAGACTGGTCCATTAATTTCAATAGAACACAGAGCTATACCATCCAGAGTAGTGCTTAAGCAGTAAAACAAAGCCTTACAATCTGATTAGGTTTTGCTTGCAATGATAGCTGTCTCCGTTTATGAAATTACATTGGACACTAAATACTGTATTCTGTCTGACTGCTGCTATATATCAGATTTAATCTATTTATAACCCTACAGTATTTTATAGCCACAAAGGCTATAAAATACTTTATAGCACCCCTTATTCATGTTTGCTCTCAGGCGCCACAATGTCAAGGCACAATGCAGCATATTACACATGTGGTAGAGAGTGGAAATATTTATATTGACTAGAAACAGCCCCAGCTGCTCTGTAGTCCAGATCTACATCCAAACTTTCCCACACTCTGAAGTCTGACAGTAGAGAGAGGGGCCAAATGTCAACGTTCAGATCTAGAGCCAAAATTTTACAAAGACTGGGTGGGTGCCTGGCTCTGGAGTTTATTTCAAACCCATCTCCATCAATTATCCCTCATGCATACCTCCCCACACTCTTCCATGTGCTCCCTTAATGTAACTGGAATGATTGCTATATTTTAGCAATAGGCCTAGTTTTACTTCGGAAGTGCTTCTCTTCTTAAAGTGATCTCACTTCCCTCACTGGTCCCACTGACAACTCCATTGTTCCACTGTAATGTGTCTCTTTCTTCCTTGAGGTCTAGTCTAGCTCCTTTTTCTCAAGTCCCAACAACCTTGCTCCCACCCAAACAGTTGCTGAGAGCAAAGGGTCTCAAAGCAGGTTTGATGTCCTAGCCAGGCAGCTGCAGTCTTCAAATCTCACATCTTCTTATGGCTTCCTCTGGACACAGACACTCCAGGCTGCACTGCAAGCCTTTGGCAAGCCCTGGATTATTAAATATTTGGAGGCATCTGCCAGTCCACCACAGAATTGCTAAAAGCCCAAAGTAAATTCTGTGGGATATTAGCAAGGTTGTGGAAGATGGTGCAGTTTGGGAATTGAACAGGAATTTACCTTAATTGAGCTGAAAGATGTAAAGAGTTTGATTTCAGCACTAAGTCCCATTATTGCTTAGACTCTGATGCCTCATCTTGGGCAGATTTTTAGAAGTATTGGTGCTGCTTGAATCATGACTTTCACCCACAATAAACCTCAAAGCCACACCCAAGTAGAGATCCCTAATAAAAATGTGACTGCTAAATCTACTTCAGAGTAGGAGCTAGACCAAGCTGGATATTGTCTAGCCTGATAAACTGGAACATCTATTAGTTCTAATATTTCACATCTATACAGCAAAAATTCCCAAGGATCCCCTAACACAGTATGCTTAAATCACCTGCATCTGCACTGTGTGTGTACAATCAAGTGATAGAACTTACATAAGCAAAACTCAATTGCATTTGATTTATACATTGTACTTTAAATTCCATCACAAATACACACATGCACAAATGATAAAACAGAAAATGTCAAACATTTTCAAATTTGGGTACCCAAAGTTTAGGCATCTAAATCCATATTTAGACACAAAAGAGTGGTCTGATTTTCAAAAATAAAACCAACGTGAGCTTAAATGCTCAGCACCTCCGGAAATCAGGTCACTTACTTAGGTGACTGCATATAGATCTAGGTGCCTAAAGTAGGTACTGCTATTTGAAAATGTGGGCCTTTTTGAACAATTGAAGGTGACCATATTAGTGAAAATGTGGCCATCTACAGCAGCTCATCTCAAAGAATTCCAAATCAGTTTACAAACTATATACATAAAGCACTACTAAGATGGTATCCAAGACACAACACAGTTCACTCCAGCAAATGCATTGATGAGTAACAACTGTTTACTCGCCTTAGCTAGAGACAGGGAATGAAAAACAGGAGAACTCTTGCCAAGAATGCCATTGCAAATGTTTGTTTTAGTCCCTGCCTGAATCAAATCTTCTTCTGTTTTTAAAAAGGATACATCTTTCCTCGTCAACATTGCTATGGCTGAAAGTGGAAATATATATTTTTCATGGAAAAAACACTAATGTATCCTGGGGCACCTGGATATCAAGAATGGGCTACTATTCCCTTAACTTGACTTATCCAGATTTTTTTGGAGAGGGATGGTGGCGGACGCAACCAAATTATGACACTGTACAATTTGTTGCATTTGTGGGTATCAGAGACTAAGGGAAGAGCAGTACAAAAGAGTCCCTCTGTAGTTGCTTCTGATGCAACAAAAAGTAAAGGTTATAAAAAGATGTACATATATGCTGGTTACTGATATTTACAGTTAACTAAAGTAATAGTCACTGAATCTGTGACACCCATCAGCAAGTAATGCAAGAACTCATGCTTTCCCTCTGGATCATCACAGAGCTTCTCAAACAGATTTCCTTGTCCTTCATCAGTCACAGTAAACAAGGGGGCTGTGTTCTTCCAGGGGGGGAATGAGCATACTGAAATCCCAATGAAGTCAGTAGCCAAAATCTGAAATTGTCTCCTGCTCACTAAGGGCCAGACTTTACTCAAGAAAGATTCCTATCAACTTCCATAGGAATTGAGGATGCAGGAAGCACTCATACTTCACAGTATCCGGTCCTGAAGAGTGCAAACTAAGGCTCCCATCCTACAATGTATAGCACTCAAGCAGACTGCTGCACATTTGTGGAATCCCACTGACAATATTATACGCAGCAGTCTACCCCATTGTAGGACTGAAGCCTATGGGCCTAATCCTTCTAATACTGAAGCCAGTGTCAAAATTCCCACTTGACTTCAATTGGACCATGAGCAGGCCTTAAAAACACTGTTCTGAACTCTATACTCATGCAACCCTCCCATTCTTCTTCTTCTTAACTAATACTGATATCATGACATTGTTCTGCAGCCCCAGTCACTGAAGGCACTTATATTGTACTAGATGTTACACATGAGGACAGCCCCTACCTGGAACAGCTGCATAGGACTCTTTACTGAGCATAAAGTAGTTTTTAATTCTGAAAGTTATTTCTCAGCTTTACTTATGCCTCAGATCCCTCCTTCACAATGCTCTGCAGCTAGAGACATTTTTAAAAAAATACATCCACTGCTTTCATTTCGGTTTAGTTTATAGACTACAATGCAAATGTTCTTATTTTCCCCCAAAATATTAAAATCCCTCTTCCCCATATAATCCAAATTGTGCTTTCTGTCAGTTAAAGGTTTAATCAGATAATTCTCTTTCCATTTCACAATACACACAAAAATTAAACCAGACTTTGTTCTCAGAAATGCCAGCGAGGAGATAACCCTCATTGCCATTCAGACTAATCTGAAAGTTAAGTAAAATATGAGGAGTGTCTCCATCCCCACCCCCACCCTTCTCCTCTCCCCGCTTCTCTCTTCCCTGACAATCTTCTTCCCATTCTACACTGCTTCAATGGCAACAATTAACTAAAATGTCTTGAGAGAGCCCAGAATAATAGGCTGTTCTTTTAATCTGTATTCATAGGTCTCTCTCTTTTTTTTTTTTTTTTGCTTAGTCAAAAAATTGAAAACTCACGCTACACTAGGGCCATCTGTGGGGCTCTTTGTTTGAGGATTTGAGAAGAGGCCAAGAAGTCATGTCAATGAGAATCAAACCCGGAGGTATCTGAGAAGTTTAGCCAGGGACCAGACGAGCATAAAGTCACTTTTCACAAGAAACCCATCTCTGTCTAAAACAAACATAATATAGGCTGTTTAGCCCACAGGCATGATTCCGTAAAACAAGCCAGATAACCTCCTGTATGCATGAGTCAGCTCTGGCAAGTTACTGAACACAATCAGTTAAAGATGTTCAGATTTTTATCTGTCAAGCATTTTGAAAGTCTGGCTCTGGGACCCTAAATTAAAATGTCTGTGAGAGCAATGATGTCATCCTTGTGACAGGCTTTAACTGAAGCAATGAAAGGGGCTGTTATGTTTCTCCTAGCTCAGCAGGTGTGAAGGCAACACAAAGGACATTCACAGAGGAATTCCCTTACATGAAACTTAATCAGACCTCATTCTGTATGTTGCACATCACTGCTTCCACTGCATGAGAAATGAATGGTGAACAAATGCTGATTCATTATATTTTGCTAAGAGTCCTGAGGGAAAAATACATAATTTAGAAAAGTCATCAATTTTTACTCTTGTTTTTCTTTAGTCTCAATTTCATTTTCACTTTTCTTTCTCTGTCTGTTGTTTTCTATTTTGTTTGCTGTCTCTTCAGTAAGGCCATTTATTCCAATTTGTTTAAAGTTCATTTATTAAGTCTGGCTACCAGTTGTGTATTTTTTTTTCCTTTAAGTTTCCTCCAACTGATTTTAATGGAGCAAAGCTCTGATTAGAAGTAGATATGGGCCCAAAGCCACAAAGTTTGTATTTGGATCTAAGCTATCTCAAAGTTTGTGAATGTTTTGATCTGGGGTATAAGATTAGTCTGATCTCTAATTAAAAGCTACTATTGAGCACAAAATGGATGCTAGTTTCTAGCTCTCCTTGCTTTACTAAATTAATCTATAACATTAGAGTTTTGGAGGTAAAAATGCATCCATGCAAAGTCATTTTTAATGGAACAAGATCCAGTTACATGACATTTTATTCAGCATTATAAATTTGTCACTTGCTGAGGTGGTACTCAGAAAAGGATAAATCCTTAGCACAGAAAATAAATATTAGGATGCTTATTTTTTATTCACACTGTAACTTGAACAGCTGAACATTCCAGTTTTAGATTTCCAGGACAACCATTATTCAGCATAGTAACTGACTTGATATGTCTTCAAAGCAAATCACTTACAGTTGTCAGTGAATTTGAAAATGTATCACTTTGAAAAATTTAGCTGCTCTTATAAAAGTGCAGTCAGATGATCATCTGAGAGTCACAGCACAAAGCACTGAAATGAAAAAAAGACGATTGCATTCATATTAATGAAAGTGATAGTTAAGGTTACGACAGGACTTTAATTATAATCTCCTGTTCTCACATGATCAAAACTTTGTAAAATTTCATATGGCAAGGAGAAGTTTATCATGCTTTGTAGTTTCAGGCCAGAGAAGATTTGTTTTTTCTTTTTATAGTTTGAGCAAAATCCTTTAGTTCTTCAAATTGCTTTAAAAAGTATCTATGAAAAGGTTAAAACACAAAACAAAAACTTTTCTTCCTGAAAGTAAATGTTAATGTGTACCCCCGATAGTGTGTTTTACAAGCCCCTCTCTCAACTGATCCACAAAGGATCTGAATTGTTATAGCCCCAATTACAGAGTTTTGGCTCTTTAACTCAAGCTGTAGCAGCTCATGATTTTAGCTCTGGAGGTCATCACTTCAATCCCTGATCTCGTGGGCAAGACAGCAGCCCTCACAAAGGCACTTTTTCAGTCACGCACACTCGAAGTCAAAAAACAGCTGGACTGTCCAGTTTGAATCTTCCTGGGAAGCCACTGCCAGACAGACCCTTTCATTGTTTGCAATACAAACTGAAGAGGAGATATAAGCATTTAAAATCTTGGCACCTGTATAAATGAGAGTACCTTGTGACAGCTTTGATCCAAATCCTGAATATACTTATGGTCAGGGATGAATTAAGATTATCTGGGGCCCTAGGAACACTGGTTTGTTTTGCTTTGTTCTCCTGTTTTTGTTAATATTTCTGTCCCATCTCCAACCTCTGTCCACTGGATAAAGGAAGAACTTAGCCTGATGACTCTGACTTAAATTTTTGCAGCTTCATGAATTTTGAGTGCTATGGGAGCTATTCACCATTTTCCAGCAGCCCATGTAGTCACATGTATCAAAGCAGAGTCAGTGTAAACACTACCAGATTGGACTGGCAATGTTTTACACCCACATTGGATCAGTTCAAATGACTATGAAAACTGCAGGCAATGGTGAATCAGGCCCTCAGTGTTTAATTTTTATCTGTGATCCATGCAAAACAGGTGGCTGTCTGTATAGAATTCCAATTGCAATCAATGAATGTATATGTCAGAACACTAGTGGTGGCCTTGCAATCACAATGGAGAACCAGAGCTTTATTTTGTAGAGAAAAATCCAGCTGCAGTTTTCTGGTGTTAGTGTTCAAAAACCAGACACCACTCCCCTTCTTAAATATCCTACCATCCAGAAAGGTGTGCTCCCAGTTCATCCCACAAGTATAGCAGGCTCTATTAAAATCTTCAGGTTTAATTCAGGGCACTGTTTATCTTTATTACAGTCTTTACAGCACTTCTGCTTTTTCCAGTGGAAAACAGGAAATTCCAAAATGAATGCAGCTAATATGAATAGTAAATGTCATACAAGTACTCTATGGTAAGTGTTTATGTGACACACAAGGAGTAACATCTGGGTGTTTTCAACCACTAAAAAGGTGCAAAACCAGAAATAAAAGATACATATGTCTGTACAAAAAGTAACCAGCCCAGGTGAAGGGAAGTTAATAGGCATGCATTGAAACTGTTGGTAAACTAGCATTTGAAATATAGGGTAATAATGGCATGTGTATATGGCAACTTTTTATTTCTGAAGGATCCTCAAGTGCTTTTAAAAACCACCATGTAATGAGATGTGTGTGTACACACACACACAAATGGCAAGCAACATTTAGTATTAGATTGGAATTTATATATAGAGATATATGTATACACATTATAAATATTATATACTACATACACACACACACACACACACACACACACACACACTAATTTCTACCACTAAAACACTGAGCAGAAAGAGGAAATATATCAAGTGCTCACAGCAATAGTACAGGAAAAGATAAGAAAGATAATTTCTCCAAAAGAGAATACAAAGTGAATAAAGTTTGGCAAAATGCAATTAAATGTAGAGTGTAATTTAGTCATAATACTGAAGTGAAACATTGTTAATTCTCACAATGAGAGTGCTACTCTAGCTTATTTAATGATATCAGTAGTTAAGAACTTGCTTTTAAATCTCTTCTGAAAGGCAGCACCTCCAGCATCACTCTTCCCCTTACACTGGCTCAGCAGTGATTCAGAGGGAAGGGTGCCATCCACAGAATCACGACACTCACTTCCTGTTCAAGGTCGATTCTAACTGGTGGCCTCCCATCCAACTACTAACCTTGCTGAGCTTGTGAGACGTGACATGTTCACAGTCCTCCATTGAATGGACACAGATGATTCACAATTCATCATTCATGCAGTCTGTCCCTACCCAGGCTATGATGTCAGTATCTATATCTGTTTATTATTCTTAGCAGGGCAAGAAATCCAAGATACGTTTCCTGTAAGTCTCAACTGAAAAGGAAGTGTTTCCCCCCTCTATTAAAGTATGTATAAAAGATACCTACACCACCAAAACCAAAAATAAAGACAAGAACAAATAATCAATCAAATAAGCTTTAAAATGCTTTGTTTTTCAACAACCATTAGAGTAACTGAGCCTTTTCGCAGTTCTCAGAAATGGTGTAACAATTCAGAGGGGAAAAACCCACATAAGTGGCACTGATATGAGTAGCAACAGTCACAAGGAAGAATATCAGGAAAAGCAGTGAACATGATTCCTTTGGTAGATAGCAGAAGTGGCAGCAGTAGAGAAGCAAAAGCTGTTGCCTTATCTTATCTCATGAAATTGCACTTAGACAGGTATTTAATCCATAAATTCCCAGCTGGAAGACATCTCACAGTAGCCACCTTCTGACACTTCAGTGAGGAGGAATGGTAATGGGACAAAATAATTACATTATTCTTTGAACCCTCCTTATAACATTATATTGCTGACAATTTTCCACTCCCAAACCAGTACAGAAAACAGTGAAAGAACATAACAGTTCTGACTGAGGTTCAAAGTTTAGCTGCCAAGTTAGCCAAACCTGAAGCAATTACATTGTGCATGCATTGTGCCACACTGCAAAGACCATCATGTAATGAAACAATCAACTGGATAAAGAAAAAAGAGGAAAATCCACATGTGAAGCATAAAGAGGAAGCAGAACACTCTGGGATCTTCCAGTCTTTATACCTATATAGGCTTCGATGATTGACATTATTTATGTGTATATAAAATATATAATTATGGAATACATGATAGTGAGAATATAAAGATGTTATTGGCATGAATTTTGGAGGTCAGGATTACTGATGAAAGGTAAAGCACAAATGAGTTATATAAAGTATCCCACACAAATGTCAAGTGTTCTCTATATACATTAAATATTACAGAATAATTTAGAAATATTAGACTTTTTTATTATTTTAATTGTAATGTTATGGGCTGAATCCCTATGCCTTTAAAACCTTTAAATGCCTTTAAAATTGCCAAGAGTTCAACTGTACAAGGCTCTGGCTCTCCTGACTTTAAAGTCAATTTTCCCAGGGCCTTCCAAATTAAAAAACAAGTGCATAAACTAAAGGAAAGATGGGACTTCCCCCTTCCGAATGGGAGAAAATCTTCCTCCTTTCTAGATCAGTGGGGCCATGAAATATGAGATTTAAAAGTAATGATTTTTTTTCATAATGAGAAATGCTGTCAATAGCATTGGATTAAATCTTACCCCTTGGAGGCCTTGGGCATGTGTCATTTTTTTCATCAAAGGAGAATTCCATGTTTGAGGAAGAAAGAACAGGTTTCCGGGGCAGTGCTTTTTTTTTTTAATTAGTGTTTGTTTAAAGGTATTCAAGCGCTTAGAATGTTAGTTAATGATGTGGACAAAGTTACTGATAGTGGAACGCATGAAATCTGGATCAAAAAGGGAGAGATAGTAGACTTTTTTGATTATATGTTTTAATAATTTTTATTATTATTTTGAAAGGAACAAACTTGTAGGACTAAAGCTTTCTGTCATGACAAAGATATAATTTTTGGGAAATCAATAGGATGTCAAGATTATTGCCTTCAAGTTTAAACCAAGTTTGGAAAGTACTTAAAGTTAGTGTTTGGCTTACCTCTGATTTCTTTTCCTCATGATTCATTATTTATTCCAATGGTTACAAATGTGACAAGGCAATGGATAAAAGCATTTATTCACATCTCTCTCTTCCTGTGTCAGATCAGAAGCACTGATGCCCTGGAGAATACAGTATGGAAAAATCAGTGAGTAAAGAACAGTGAAATCAATCACAGAAGTCACTCACTGAGGTTTAAAGATTAAAATATTTACAACATAATAATGACAACAAAGTGCAAGTGCCAGCAGTTACAAGGAGGAAACATCTTGTGTCACTAAATTAGAGTATCAGTAAGCTTCCCTTAAGCTTACAACAGCAGTTTCATCTAACAGAGTTAGAGGCCCCCAAAGCCAGCATTTCTACTAGACCAGGCCAGCTCTACAATCTAATGGGCAGATTACCATACTTTATTATATTGCACTCAAATACATGTGTAATCCATAAATTCCAATTTGGAAAACATTCTCATAGTAGCCACGCTCATAATGATGAGGAATGGTAGTAAGACAAAAGAATTACAAGTAGGGTTGAGAGAATAATTTGCAGCAGACTGTTCAACTCAGTTTGCCCATTTCCAAACTCAAGTTGTCCCAAACTCTGATGGTCCTTCACCATCCCAAAACTAGGACACCTGAAACTCATCACTACAAACTTAAATTATATGTATAAGAAATTCTAGATTTGTACCCTCTAGTACAGCTGGAGCACACAATGACAGCTTTACCTAAGAAAGCCTAAGTATTACCCTTATAAAGCAGCTTTTTATTTGCTTTTAACTCTGCCAAACTTTCACTGTTCAAGCAGACATTTTCTGGCCTGATCTCTGTTTGAGGGTGAATGTTTGCACGTGCAAGACTAGATGTGGGGAGGCCATAAAGGAAGTGGTTACACAGTAGTCAAGCTGAAATATGACCAAGGCAGGGAACAAGTTTTTTTGGTGGAATTGATTGGAAGAAAAATATTTTAGAAGTATTGTAAAGGAAGTACAGTGATTGCCTGTGTGCGTGGAGAATGGAAGCGAGAGATGTTGAACACAAACAAGCAGTGGGTTTTAGGATAATGAAGAAAGAAGGGAGAGGAGAAAGTTTGGGAGGGTAAATGACAATTGTCAGTTTTCACCAAGTTTGAAGTGATGATGGACCATCCAAGGTGAAATATGGGAAAGAAAAATTAACTCAAAAGGAAATTGATTGATTTTATTTTCCTGGAGAGGGCCTGGTCTTTCAGAAGTTTGGGGAACACTGCAATAGAATTAGGTTACAAGAGCAGCCATGAAATTGCTGTGATACCAAGGTAGGTGGAAACTGCTTCCTCTATACCTCCCCAGGGAAATCCACACATAATAAGAATGGCTACTTGAGCTCAGTATTGCATGTCATTTTAGTCATGATGGGAGTGGTATTTTTTAATTAGTACATGGATCTCTTGATTTTAGATTCAGACCTGTAAATGCAGTTCCATGATTCGTGAAATAATCACTAGTGAATCCAATGCAAATATATTTCACTGGGTACCATCATCAACCACAAGATCCCAATTAGAAAGGGCCATTAGCTCTGAGGTTTGTTTGAAGTGCCGCTTGAGAAGGATTAGCCACAAAGCAAGAGTGATTCATTATTTCTGATTTTTTTCACAGACGTGTGTGAATAAAGCTCAGATTATTTGAACTAAAACTTTCTTTTACTACGACGTGCATCATTACAACAGACAATTTTGCTAGCCAGGGTAACAATGATATAGACTCTGAACTTTTAAAAATAGATATATTTTATTCATTTAAAATACAATTATGGGTTATAGTAAAATTCACAGGTTCATACTTACAAGTTAAGTATAAAATTATATAAAACACAAAAGACCCCTCACCAAAAGCAAACAAAACTTATAGAAAACAACAAAATGAAATTAATTTCCAATTATTTCACGTTGTATTTTATAACATTATGTTCCAACAACATCATATATACAAAGTCTTAAGGTCAGACAAAACTAAGGCCAAAATATCAAGTGATTCGGCTCCATTATAGGCTTACAGAGTGCTAAAATTCAACCATATTTTGTAAGCAGGAGCAGATTTCAAGGATTTGGGATGAAGAATTCAAATATATTTGGTTAACAAATATATTCATGTCAATATATTTATATTCCTATGAAGATTATATGAAGAGATAAAATGCATGTTATCTCTATATAGAGCTACATATTTTAATTACACTAAAAAGAAGCTAGTCAGCATTAATGTTGACTACAACACTAAGGTTGCACAATGAAATGGCCAAAAGTCAGGAACTGGGAAAGTTAAGGTTGAATGTGCATCCATTGTGCTCCACTGTGCATATGCACCACGAGACTCTTTAGCTGCTTAAATACGATACTATATAGGAGCAAATATTTCATTTAAATTTACAGCCACAGTGGGTTCCTCTTGGCACCGGAAGTAGTGTGGTTCAGCTGTGCAAATGAGTGTAGGCACAATTTGGATGCATTACTCAGGAAGTACATACCGGGGGCCTGATCAATTCAAGTTAATATTATCTTTCCATTGTTTTCAATGGACTTAAGATCTGGCTGTTGGTCCATGGCATGCGTTTAGAGAAAAGATCTCTGACATTGAATTTTAAGAACCCAAACTCCATGAATGATCTTAGGCCCTCCACCTCCATTCCTTTGGGTGTTATAAAGAAATTCCAACATATTTAAAGGGGTTTGAGCTCTTGAAAATCATAGGTAAAAAACACCTGATATCCCTGATGATACTATGGTAGCATTACAGCACTTGTGATTTATTTATTGGAGCTCAGAAGCCCCTTTTCACCAGACATCAGCATCTTTGTTGTGAAACCTATGGCTTTATAGCATAAATTCATAGCAGCAGCTAGTGTTATGGATAATTATTTAATTATCTTTTGGATCCAATGCACATGGTTCCACTTAAAAATCTTCCTTCTCTGTGCTTGCTGTGTGGCTTTTGGCAGGCTTGTAAAAGATATGACTCAACTACTTGTCAGCACAGCTTTTATGAGCTAAGAATAATTGAGTAGGAAGCAAGCTTGTCTCAAAAGTAAAATTGTAATTGATTACTAATTACTGAAATATTGTGTCTGATGTGGGGTTAGCAGGAGACAGTACTGCAAGTCTCCTGATAATTAGAAAGCATGTCTGTGAGTCCTTTGGGGTTGCCTAAAGGCACATAGACACATGCTAACAATTACAACTGATTGTAATCTCTCCCTTCCCTTGTAAGATTCCACAATGCTGTGCTATGGAAAATCCATGCTAACCTGTTTCAGGATGGCAGTTTACCATTATTTAATGTTTATAGGACTGTAAGGTCCATAAACTGCCATCATGGGGCCCCACTGTGCTAGGTGCACAGATAAGCTATGTCTACACAACAGCTAGGAAGTGTGCTTACCAGCTCAGGTAGATGCAAGTGCAGTGGTTGAGATCATGTCTAAAAATAGCAGTGTGGTCACAGTGGTACAGGCAGCAGAGCAGACTAGTCACCTGGGTACATACTTGGGCAGCTAGCCCAATCCCACATCTGAACTGCCACAGCCATATGGCTATTTTTAGATGGTAGCTCAAGCAGAGCTAGCACATGTACGTCTCTCTGAGCTACAAATTACACCTCCCAGCTGCTGCGTAGACTTATCCTGAGACGTAGCCCCAGTCGCAAACAGTTTCCAAGCTAAAGCTCAAATCCCACAAATAGTTACTCATAAACATTAAGCACACGCTTATAAATGGATAAAGTGCCAGCTAAGTACATCTTCCCCGCAAGCAATCATTACTAGCCTGACTTCTTAGACACTGTGGAGGAGAGACCAGTGGGCTTGCAGATAAGTTTAGGTAGGGTGTTTCATTAAGTATAGTAGTTTGAATAGAAATTTCAATTGGAGAAGACATTTGAAGACACCTTACCCATGTTTTTTTGCCAAAGCAGACTATTCTGTACTGCATTATCTCCTGTGTTTTGTCTGAAGAAAAATGTCAAAATCATCAAATAAATGATTCTCAGTGAATAATAGGATCAACTCTGGTCTGAAGTCATCACGTCCCTTGGGACACTGTTCTGTTGTTTAATAGGTATTACACTATGAAAGAATTTATTGGTTTTTCTCTGCTTAGATTCATCTTAATAGCTGGATTTATACTCCTGGAATCAAACTAAACAATTCCTATATGTCCTTAGTGTTACTTCTTTTTGACCAATTTGCTATACACTTTTTTTTTACACCATGGGGCCAAAGTACTGTATACCTTATAATTTCATTTCTTTTAATCTTTTCTCTTTAGTCATTCCTAAACATTTCTGTTGTTCATCTCAGAATAGCTTCCAGTTTGTCTACTGATTTTCTGGCACTGAGGAGACTAGGAGAACTGCTTGAATAATGGAAAAATATGTACAGATAATTATTAAAAGAAAAATGTTCCAAATATTGGAATCAACAGTTGTGTCTCAGCTCCAACTTTTTCAGCTGTCCAGCTGTAGTAGACTCTCAGCCCTACTGACTCATTCTTACATTTCTCTCCCAGTCAGTGATCTAGAATCAAATCCCCAAGAGATGCTAAAACAACATCCTGCTCGTATCTTTTCAGAACTTATGTTCACACTTTTAGCGTCCCAGGTGACAGAACCCAATTCTACCACAAACTGAAGACAGTCCGTGGCTCATATATGCCTCCATCATAATACAATTTGCTGTATTGAAGAAAAAAATGTATGTCATATACAGCTTTATGGGATTTGTTTTATCTTTTTTGGCAACAGATATTTGTAAATAATATTACTTCCAACATTCACACAGATTCCTACCTTCAGATATTGATCTGTCTCTGTAACACATGCAGCATCTTGTAAAATCAAATACGTGCACACAGCTCTTTTTTAAGAAACGTCTAGCAATAAGCTCTCTATGCTTCTACAGGTGGGAGAGAACTCATAAAATATATAGTAAATAAATATATTATAGAAAAGGGAAAGTACTAAAACTGGACTGAGGCATCCAGCACATAATATAGCAATGATGAAGTATTTTTAATATTATATGTAATACCAATTAGTAAACAAAAGCATGAACAATTTTCATCAGAGATGTGCAACATTTAGATATGTACAATTTTAAAGTTATAATAAAATTTATCATATCTTTTCTGGGTTTTTTTCTTTTGCTCGTTTTTAAACACACCCAGAGAAATGGCACACTATTGTTTTTGGTTTCCTCCCCCCAGTATTACTAGGACTATATTTTGTAACTGGGACAAAACCTATTAATAGACACAAATGCTAAGCAAAATATATTACACAATGAAAAACATGCAGCACCAGTCTAAACAAGACAAGAATTCTACTCCCCATACACCAAACATTTCTATTCACCTCTCTCTGCTATATTTCATTCTAATCTGAAATGTTTGCAGTCCAGCCTTGAGAAAAATTTAACCAAAGGGATGTTTGTAATCATATTACCCACTGTTCTTCATGCCCATAAGGAAAACGTAATGATAATTATTCTAGTCCAAGTTAATCTT
The DNA here is from genome assembly GCF_009764565.3 of Dermochelys coriacea. Taxonomy (NCBI): domain Eukaryota; kingdom Metazoa; phylum Chordata; order Testudines; family Dermochelyidae; genus Dermochelys; species Dermochelys coriacea. The sequence goes on along the minus strand of NC_050069.1, from coordinate 169,761,393 downwards.
CTGTGATAAAATAAAATGTCTTTTTAATTAATGCCTTCTTTTTTATGCTGGAGCAATCATCCTATCATCACACGACGGGGAGTATATTCATCCTCTTGTCTCTGCATGCTCAAAATCATTACTGGAACCTGTAAGCCTCCTGTCATTAGCTATTCCGATTTACTAACCTTATTACTAAGAATCAAGCCACTCCATCATGCTGGTTAAACATACCCAGAAGTAATGCAAAGTAAGAAGCTTATGAACGAGTTCATGAAAGAGACAACCAACCCTGACATAAAAACTTGTAAAAGGGGAAAATGCTAACCTAGTCATAATTAAATTGGAAGGTTACACTTCATTACAAAATTAATTTTATATCCCACCCCCCCCAACTGAATCTGACCTCTCCAAAACCAAGCCGATTCACCTGACATTTCTCAGTCATGATAGCATGCCAGTGTAGAATTATACCAGAAAGGGTGGAGCAAATTGCACAAGTGGGTTTCAGAGCTGTAAGGATTCACAGTCTATGAATTTTTTTCACCTCATAACTCTAAAATGATTTGGACCAGAAACTTAAAATGTAATTTAACCTCTTGATTATTGTGATATTTTTGGCTAGTTTACAGAGTTACAAGAAGTAATTATTTGAGGTCATATTTCAAAACCTGTCCCCACATTAAGTTTTACATATTGCTTTTTCCATGAGTAGCCCATTGAATTGAATAAGGTATTATTCATTGAATAAGGTACATGAATAAAGTTATCAAAATCTTGCCCTTAGTTGTTAGAACTAGTTTTTACATCTGGATGAAAAATAGGTTTCCTTCCTCTCCCCAACCCCACACAAAGAATTGACTTTTTGGTGAAAATTAAAAAATAATTAGACCAAAACTCATTTTTTTTAATTCCTACCTCAGGAGGTGGATGTTCTCAAATACTTTTTTAATTCATAGCTCTCGTCCCACATTTATCTTGTTTCAGTGAATTCCACAAGTTAAGTATGCGCAGTGATTGGATTAATATAACTATGTATCCAAGAACAAATGATGGGGTTAAAACAGGCATTATAAAGTTCCCCAACTGAAGCAGATCAATGCTGTCCCCAGAAGGCAGAGAGAAACAACTGACCCTCAGTTTTTGTCCCATTCAGCTTCTTTTCTACTTATGATTATGCAGAAGGGAGTCTGAATCTGGCCCTTGGTTTTGAAAATGTTCCAACCACAGCTCAGTTTAGAATAATTTAAAATTTCCAAACTGCTGATGATGCAAAAAGCAGTGAAGCTCACTCTTCAAGTACAAACGTCCAACTAATTGTTTGCAGGGGACAGCATCATTAACATTGAAAGACCACCAATGGTTTATTTCATTTACTAGAAACAGACTTCTCTAGTCCTTCCTTAGTCGCAACTGCCTCTGGGCCAAATTCAGTCCTCTGGTAACTCCACTGACTTATGCCCTTATTCACTTAGAACACTTATTTAAGGCAATTGGCCAAACTCATCCCAGGTGTAACCTTATTTTCTGTGCTCACTCTAGTGGAGTTATACCAGGGATTGATTTGGTCCATTGACATAAATCAGAGTTTGGCACTTTTTCATCCTGGAAAAAATTTTGAAGGAGAAATTAGTTAAGGACATTGAAGTTAATGGTAAATGGGACAAAATACAACATGGTTTTACAAAAGGTAGATCGTGCCAAACCAACCTAGTCTCCTTTTTGAAAAAGTAACAGATTTTTTAGATAAAGGAAATGCAGTGGATCTAATTTACCTAGATTTCAGTAAGGCATTTGATACCATGCCACATGGGGAATTATTAGTTAAATTGGAGAAGATGGGGATCAATATGAACATCAAAAGGTGGATAAGGAATTGGTTAAAGGGGAGACTGCAACGGGTCCTACTGAAAGGCGAACTGTCAGGTTGGAGGGAGGTTACCAGTGGAGTTCCTCAGGGATCGGTTTTGGGACCAATTTTATTTAATCTTTTTATTACTGACCTTGGCACAAAAAGTGGGAGTGTGCTAATAAAGTTTGCAGATGATACAAAGCTGGGAGGTATTGCCAATTCAGAGAAGGATCGGGATATTATACAGGAGGATCTGGATGACCTTGTAAACTGGAGTAATAGTAATAGGATGAAATTTAATACTGAGAAGTGTAAGGTTATGCATTTAGGGATTAATAACAAGAATTTTAGTTATAAGTTGGGGACGCATCAATTAGAAGTAACGGAAGAGGAGAAGGACCTTGGAGTATTGGTTGATCATAGGATGACTATGAGCTGCCAATGTGATATGGCTGTGAAAAAAAGCTAATGTGGTCTTGGGATGCATCAGGAGAGGTATTTCCAGTAGGGATAAGGAGGTTTTAGTACTGTTATACAAGGCACTGGTGAGACCTCACCTGGAATACTGTGTGCAGTTCTGGTCTCCCATGTTTAAAAAGGATTAATTCAAACTGGAGCAGGTACAGAGAAGGGCTACTAGAATGATCCGAGGAATGGAAAACTTGTCTTATGAAAGGAGACTTAAGGAGCTTGGCTTGTTTAGCCTAACTAAAAGAAGGTTGAGGGGAGATATGATTGCTCTCTATAAATATATCAGAGGGATAAATACAGGAGAGGGAGAGGAATTATTTAAGCTCAGCACCAATGTGGACACAAGAACAAATGCGTATAAACTGGCCACCAGGAAGTTTAGACTTGAAATCAGACGAATGTTCTTAACCATCATAGGAGTGAAGTTTTGGAATAGCCTTCCAAGGGAAGCAGTGGGGGCAAAAGATCTATCTGGTTTTAAGATTCTACTTGATAAGTTTATGGAGGAGATGGTATGATGGGATACCATCATAAATAAGTAATTGGTAAGTAATTGATCTTTAAATATTCAGGGTAAATAGGTCTAATCCCCTGAGATGGGATATTAGATGGATGGGATCTGAGTTACCCAGGAAAGAATTTTCTGTAGTATCTGGCTGGTGAATCTTGTCCATATGCTCAGGGTTTAGCTGATTGCCATATTTGGGGTCGGGAAGGAATTTTCCTCCAGGGCAGATTGGAGAGGCCCTGGAGGTTTTTCGCCTTCCTCTGTAGCATGGGGCATGGTTGACTTGAGGGAGGCTTCTCTGCTCCTTGAAGTCCTTAAACCATGATTTCAGGACTTCAATAGCTCAGACATAGGTGAGGTTTTTCATAGGAGTGGGTGGGTGAGATTCTATGGCCTGCGTTGTGCAGGAGGTCGGATTAGATGATCAGAATGGTCCCTTCTGACCTTAGTATCTATGAATCTATGAGTAAGAATGGCAGGATTTGTAACAAGATTGTTTCCATTGTTACAAACCCTCCCAAATAAGAATCAAATTAAAATTTCCAAGGAACAGTGTCAGGGCTACTGTTTAAGATATATCTGTGCAGAGACAAACACATTCTGAAAACATATGTTGTATTGTATTAATATATGTTAAGCTATTAACAACAATATTGTAGTCCTAGAATTATCGTTATTATTGTATTGCCCCAATTAAGAGCTGCAGCCACAAAATTTGTTCAGACTGGTTTGCTGCTATCTTTACAGAGAACTACAGAATGACGCTGGCAGTGTATAGATACACTTTGTCTTGAAAAGTAATAAATAGTTGCTTTATAATTAATATATGTTGTGTCCCTGAAATACACAGAAAACTAGCTCATGCTTAATTCCCATTTTTACTTTATGTTTTTCATAGCCTAACTTGCTAATGCACAGCTGGTTACCATTCAGAGAGTTCTGCATGTCTCTTAAGATAGAATCATTAAAACACCGATTTTCAGAAGAGCTCAGTTTCCATTTAGGAACCTAAATGAAGTGACCAAATTTTTTTTTTAAAAGAGCACCCAGAAGCTCCCAATTAGAGCTGATCAGAACTCAAATGATGCTCAGTGGCAGGCATCTCAGTCACAGGGTGAGACAGCAATGCAAAACGGGAAATATAACCCAGCCAGAAGCAGGGCCCACAGGAGAGACAGAGGCATGAGTCACCCAGAGCTACAACTCCAATGAGGCACAGATGTTTCTCAGGCAAATGCAGAGATTAATGTTAACCCAAAACAAAATGTTTCATTTCAAATTTTTCTCATGGAAAATTCTACCAAAATCATCTTTCCTCATGGAAAAATTCAAATTAGACAAGTTTTCTGACTGGAAACTGTTTCATTTGATTTTTTTTGGACCAGCCTTTTTACCCAATGTTTGGGAAAAGCTCTTTAGAATATCTGGAAATTACCTTATATTTTAGCTTGCATGTTTATCATAATCCAGAAAAAAAAACTGGCTTTTGGAGTTTTCATCATGGCATCCGAGTTTTGTGGATGACCAAGCTTCTACCATGAAATCCTCATAGACATTTTATTCTGTCCATCCATCTTCATTTTCAAAAAACAAAAACCAAAACCATATATAGTTCAAGAAGTTTTTTAAACAATTGAATGTTGACTCCCAATGTAGTTTTTTCCCATTCCCCATATTTCATGATGTAATATTTGGATTTCAGTATCTAGTGTGGGTTTTAGTATGTATGTGCAGTGTTTATCTACAATTGCTCTTTCAATTTTCATTGCTGTGCAGTGCTCCAAAGCAAGTGAAAGAGGGAACTCTTTATAACAGAAGCATCTTACAGGATTATAGAATTATTTAATGGGAGCTGCAGGCATTCATTACTTGAGATCTGTAAAATGGGGTTAATGATATTGACCTCTTTTGTAAAGCACTGAGATCTATAGACAAAAAAAGCACAATGTAAGAGCAGTGTATAAATTTTTATTTATAATCTACAGATGAAAAGCCCTAGCAAAGGGCTAAATATTATTACATTAGCAAATTAATCATGCTCAGTACTATTGCTATGGCCCTAATCTTTCTCATGTTTTCACCAGCCAACCTCTTATTTTTTTTGAGGATCTTGAAGCTTATATTTTACCCACCTTGTTCACAGTGCCACCTAGTCAGCCAAATGTTTTGCTTTATGACTTATGGGCCTGATCCAAAACCCACTGAAATTATGAGATCTTTTTTATTGACTTTGATAGGATTTGGATCAGGTTCTAGGTGTATATGTAGATGATGAAAGAAACATCTCAGCAATGGCTATTGTAATGGGGGAAAGCATGGCTGAACAAAAATATGTAATGTCAGGGCAGAGATGAGCATTTTAATCTGTGATGGAAAAAATGTTTCATTCAGCCATCATACCCTGATGTTTTAAGTTAGGGTGGGATACACAAACTATGAATATTAGGACCCTTGTAAAAAAAAAGTTATGTAAACAACATCTGGGCTGGTCTCTTTGTAGTGTAACAAAAACAGGGTTTCCAATGCCAAATATAAACATCAAACAAGATTTGATCCAAGATCACCTAATATACATTCTTTCCCAAAACAAATAGACAACGTTCCTGTAAAATAACTGAACTTCTCAAAAAAATTCTATCTTATGAAAATATGCAAAAATGATTTTAATTATAAAAGTTAGCTTTCATACTACAAAGTTATGTAGCTTTTAGATAGTGATATACTGCAAAATGTTTTAAATCTGTCCTACATATATATATATATATATATATATATATATATATACACACATACACACACACACACACACACACACACACACACAGCTTTTTTTGTTTTTTCTTTTGAGTAATCAGGAGCAATAATTATATCTTCCCTAATTCCAAAACCTTAGTGAACCCAAACCAGTTACAAAGTCTGTAACCAGAAAAGGAGTTATATAATGAGCTGAAAACTGTTTTGAAAGTCCATAAGGCAATAAAATGCTATGTAACAGTAAATAGACTAAGTCATCTATTCTCTTCTTTCAAATTAATAATTCCTATTGGCTCATTTCCTTTCTAAAGGGAATTATATTTTTTTTACTCTTCAAGTTTCAAATACAGGCAAAATGTATCATACATAATGTCTCTTATAAGCCAAGCAATGATTTAATGCTGCATAAAACCAGATTCCATTTGATTAAAGAGCTTGACAGATGCCAGTTGGTTAATATATTTTACATACCACAGAAACAGCAGAGAGAACTCAATTTTTCCCTTTTTCCTAGAGGACATTATCTGAGTTGGCAATAAAGAAATCCTGACATATTATGTATGAAGTTTTACTGCAGCTCCAATGTTTTCTTCTGACTTTGGTCACAGTTTTTATCTGATTTTTAAAAGACCAGACTTTTGCTCAGAATTTATAACTAAGACAGCAGCTTGACTGGTATAGGGAAATCTGACAGTACATTTTATGGGAACTGCACTCAGAAATAGCCTCAGAACTCCAGTTTCTTTAAGTAGGTAAATCTAAATCCCTCATGAGGTAATGTTATTGTTATTGTCATTGTCTGGCAGTAGGCCCAATTCACTTTCCTAAAGGTGAGGGCAGATGCTTGCTGCAAAGATAAATACAGAGAGAATGAGGCATTAGTGCTCATCAGCAATACTGGAAGACAGTGGAAGTGCAAACTTCATAAATCATACTACAAGATTTAATGTTTGATTTGTGAAGTGCTATCAGAGCACAAAATGCTTTAAAGGTGCATACAAAGAAAATGTATACCAGGGGAATTCTAGACAGATTCCTCAACAGATCATTTATGCATGTGTGGGAGGGGAAAGGGAAGGATAGTCAAGGAGACAATCAGGTGAGAGAATCAGAACAAGGAATAATATCCTAAAATACAATGGCCCAATTGGAAAGAGAAAGGGAAGGCTTTTGCGTAGATGATGGTTATGCCATGGGAGAAGGGAAAAAAGATAGATGGCCATGAAGCTTGTATTAGGAGTGAAAGAAGACAACCAATGCCACTAACAACAGGTTTTGTGGTAGGCATAATGGGAGAAAGTGAGAAACAAGACTGAAAGAAAAGAAGAGAATCAAAAGAATGGTATGCAGGGAGGGTCAGGCTAAGATGATGTTACCAGGCATAAGTGGACAAGTATGTGATCAATGAAGTGGTGGAAGTAACATGAAGATTTGAGAGTATAAGATGAATTCTAGGATGAGATCCAGATATGGAATCATAGGAGGAGGGAAGGAAAGAAGAAGAGGGGAGAAAATAACAGAGAGAACAGAAAGCAAAAATTGTGAATACAATGAAGCCAAGTGGGTTGTAAAGGTGACAGAGCAGGCAAGTAGGGAGGCGTGGAGGTGATAGAAAGCTGGAAGGGAGTTGGATGTTTAGCAAAAGGTAGTGCCAAACAGATACAGTTAGGGAAATGGAAACAAACAATTTGTTATGCAATTGAAACAAAACTGGAGAGATCCACCAAATATGCATTGGATGACGAACAAGATAAACGAGTCAATTATGCACATAGCGTAATACAGGATGAATGAGTCATTGATTATTAAATCAAATAAAACAAAATCAATGAGAGTCACTGTAGGAAAAAGGAAATTACATCACCAGGAGCAGCAGTATGAAGGGACTTTGGATTCCCAGCAGAGTCTGCAACCAGCAGAAAAATATTGCTGTGAGAACTTTACCTCAGAAGTTGGAGGCAGCTAGGCTTGTGTGAAGCTGAGGCCTGGTTGCTGAAGTGGCTAATGGAAGACTGTGGTGGGAGTCACAGTTCTTTCAAGGTTAAAATGGGAAGTGGGGAGGTTTCTTTGGGTAGCCACCAGGGAACTCTGAGGCCAAGTAGAGACAGGAAAATAGGAATCTTTTTTTACAAGTGTGCCAGACTGTCTTGAAATTTGTATACAATAACTAATGCACACTCAGAACACTCCCTTTTTAAGTCAGCTGCCATTTGTTAAATCTTATCAGCCCCAAGAAGCAAAAAAATAAATAGCAGCCAATTTAAAGTTTATTAGCAGTTATCCATTAATAGACTAGATCTGGGCCTGAACCAAAACCCAGATCAAGGAAATATAATCCCAACTTTGGATCATTCAAACTCTGGAACTGAACTGGAAATGAATTTTGCATTTTAAGACCATTAGTGAAACTGATTAATAGAGCCACGTACAAGTTCCAGCTGGTATGTTTCTGTATCCTTGTTATTACAATAAGGGGAAAAGAACATCTTTAACTATTTTTAAACAAACATTTTCCCTTTCTAATGCTCAGCACGGCTACGTCTCTCTGCTGATGGCCACGATCAGACTTTCAGAGAGCTATCCTGAGAGCCACGACTAGTAAGGGGTTAGACAGTTTGATTGCTCCAGTGACCTCTAAGAACTGGGTGTCTGGCTTTTCACATTTCATGGAATTTTGTAGCATTATATAGGCCAATACATATAGATTGGCAGCCAGATTTTCAAAAGGAGCTCAAGTGCTGGGGGTTAATGCACTGGTTTCCCAGCCCACAAAATAGAACAGGCCGCTTTCAATCTGTTGTGGTCCATTCTTCCCAGGCCCACCTATATGAGACCTTATAAAGAGTCGAACCAGAAGAACACTAGCAGCAACCAAACAAAGACAGCAGCCATAAGCAACCGTTTCTCCATACAGACCTGTGGGTGAAGCTCCAGCTCCCACCCAGCTGTCCCTCCGTCCCTCCCTCTTCTTCCTTGCTGCCTCTCAGGCAGCCTTCATATTTTCCCGCCTCCCTCTAAGAGGTCAAAGTTAACCGACTGCTGTATTAACCCTTACGGCCTGGGCTAGGGAGTACCCTTGTACCCCCATACCAGGTGCCGAGAAGGATTTACAAAAGCATCTAAGGCAGCTATGGATTTAACGCCCACTGACTTCATCTATCTTCTTGGGTTTATCTTTGTAAATCTGGCCCTGGATTTCTGAACATTACTATTTCAGCCACAGGCCTTATTTCAAGCAGGTGAAAGAAAGAGAAGGAAAAAATTCCCTACACTGGTCACTCCAGCTTAAAGACCTGTCTCTTGAATAATTCAAACTTCAGCTGTAGGTCAGAGCATATTTGCTTTCGATATTCCAACAAAGAACTGTGTAGTCTGTACATCCTTGTCACCACTGAGTAGTCAAAGAGACAGCAACATAATTTAACATTAACAGGGGAGGTATTTGCACCTCTCCATATGAATGATCATTTTTCTAAAGTATCACTTGAAAGCCTTCCTATATGTTATACATCTTAACAATCACACTAACAGATGTGAAGAAACAAGTACCTTTCCCCACCCCTCATATGCCCATTTAAAATGCAATTCAGTAAGGTACTTAAACACATTCCCAATTTTAAGCATGTGAGTAGTTCCATTGAATTGTGAACGGGACTACTCACACGTGTGTTAAGTACCAAATGAATCGGAAGTTTAATTTCAAAACCCATGAGTTGCACCCATGCATCACAGGGCAGAAAATGGGCTTATTTTATCCACTTCACCCCCTGCAGGAAGCGCTGGATGCCAATATGAATGAGAGTGAACTACTAGAAGAGGTGCATTACAGCAGAAGTGACACCAATAAAAGAGAATTTTCTACTGATCACCTTTTCATATTCGATAAGCAAGCAAAGTAAGCTAAAATGGTAATAAAGTATTACCTAAAGAAAAGACCCAAAAGGTAAAATTTCACTGCCAACCAGGAAACTCCCTCACCTTGCTCTGACACTTTTAAGAGTGCTTCTAGATGTAGCATTCTTGAGATTAGGTAATTAGGTCAACTCACTGCCTGTTTTGACAACAGTCTTTAAGATCTATTTCAATAAAGTTATAGCCCACGGACGTTGTTGCTGCACACTCATTTTAGGATTTTTTTCATTATTAATCATTATTATTATTTAAAAAATGGTATAAACCACAGTTTCTTAATATAGCCTATTTTGCAGCAGGAGTTTAATGCTGTGGAAATTAACTTTGCAAGAGGAAAAAAGAGCTCTAACATTGCACAATAAATAACTTCTGGTATCAGATCTGGTCTTCTTATAAAGGAAAAACCATCAACAATCTTGAGTTTTCCAGCAGTTTATTTTTGTCAATCACTAGTGTAAATGTGGATAATTCTACAAAAGTTTGTGGTTAATATTATCTCAATTACCTTTAAAACGATCCTACACATGTGGAAAAAAGTTTCAGTGTGCCCGAGGTGAATATCTGGCTCAATATTCTTTCTTCCAACCAAGAAGAAAAATATTGATGAGTTTTAAAAGAGAATGAACTGGCAATTGTGCCAAAAAAGATAATGTCTTCCTGATTAACTCGAGACTACCTGTAACTAACAATGGTAATTAATGTGATGAACTTCTAATTTTCCCATGTTGAGCTATTTTTAATACAAATTGTGCTATATAAATAATTTATCCCAATGAATAGATTACCTTTTTTATGTTAGATTAATTTTGTCTCTATTGGCTTGATATATTTAAATACTAAAAGAAAGCTCAACGGAACCTTAGATTTCACAGAAAACAGAACGTAGCAATATTTAGAGTCCCTAAAAATGACAGGATTCAGAGATTTTTTTTGTCTATAATTTTTTCCTGTACATAGTTATAGCATTTGGAAACCAAACTATTCCCTCCAAAGCAAATTGTTCTGGTCCAATTTTGCTGTGCCTCTTATTTATGATAGCTTATTTTTTCATAGAGTTTAAGGCCAGAATGGGCCATCAGATCATTTAGTCTGACCTCTTACTTTTGATCAAAGAAATCTTTCTTGCCTAATAGAATGCCAAGTTGTACATTATGGGTTTGTTTACATGGTAACTGGAATGGAAATAACTAAAAGGGTTGTAAAATTCACATCTTTAGTTATTTCAGTGGAAGTCTGCAATGGGACTTACTTCAGAAAAAGCATGCCCTACTTTGATACAACTTAAGTCAGTAAAAAAAAAAGATCAAGTTATGTCAAAACTGGACTGTTATTCCGAAATAAGAATATCCACACACTGATTTGCACTGTAATAACTAAAGATGTGAATTACATCTATTTTAATTATTTCAGTTCTGGTTACAGTGTTGACAAAACCTAATAACCCCCTAACTACCGCTTATCTTTCTCTACCACCATCGTGAGTTAGTTCAGAGCCTGAAACATGAAGGTAGTACTTTATTTCTAGCATTGTCTCTGAACCTGGCAGCAGTACTTGTGGCTCCACCCCCATTAAAAGCAGCCAATGGAAGCAGCATTTTCCAGAAAATGATTTTACTCTAAGTTTCCCATTTTCGTCAAACATGGGGTTACTGGGGAAATTAAAAGCCAATGCGAATTTATGCTTTATTTTTAGATAAGCCTGTGTGACATACATTTTTGTTTCAAATAACTGAAACAAAATAACAAAAGCACTTGGCCTTCTTAGGTCACTCGCACTGGCTAAGTCACCCGATATTGTGACCAGATCATGCAGAGTTTCCTTGATAGCAAATGACAGTTGACAGGCATGCATAGGATAGTGCACAAGTTTTCCTACAGCCTTTAACCATTCTACCAAAGCATTCTGAGACTTTTGCACAAATACAGCATAGTTAGAAACCTGCCAGGGAAACCCAACATATTAGAACCAGATCCTCAAATGAACTGTGAAACTGAAGTCAACGGATTACACCAATTTACACCAGCAATTATCTGACCTATGTAATCTAGATGTAATTCTGCCTATGTCTCTGAACATATTCTTCACCAGAAAGTAACAAATCTTTGACTATCTCATATACAATGGAACGCGGGGGTGGAGGGGAGAAGCATTATATTGGGAAAAAAAATCTCAGATTCTGAAACCTCTCACAATTGCCACAAGAAGATTATCCTGAAAAACAAAATCATACTCAGGCCACAGTTATCCCATGAATTTTTTGAGGATCACACTGTGACATTCCCCTCAGGTGTTATCTGGAACAGTGATCTCCTAGGTCACTCCAATCCTTAACTCTGGGAGCCAGCCTTATCCTTCTCTGCTTTGAGAACCCCCACTCCTGGGCTGCTCATGCACAGCCTCTGGCATGTAAGCTGCTCCCAGCTACTTGCAAGTGAATGACACTAGCCAATACCTCTGGTCCCAGAAACAACCCTAGGAACCTCCGTCTTGCAGTGTCCAGTTATGCCTGCTGGACAATGAAAGCTTATATGAATTCATCAATTTAATGAAGAAATTGATATGTACCTGGGTTGTTATCCCAAGGGGAGCCTCTGACACACTTCAGACCAAACACACTGCTTCAGGTAGAATAAACAAATTTATTAACCATAAAGACAGATTTTAAGTGATTATAAGTCAAAATATAACAAGTCAGATTTGGTCAAATGAAATAAAAGCAAAACACATTCTAAGCTGATCTTAACACTTTCAGTGCCCTTACAAACTTAGATGCTTCTCACCATAGGCTGGCTGGTTGCTCTTCAGCCAGGCTCTCCCCTTTAATCAGCACTTCAGTCGCTTGGTGGTGGTGGTGTCTGTAGATGTAGGTGGCAGAGAGAGGAAGAGCATGGCAAATGTCTCTCCCTTTTATCATGTCCTTTTTCTTGGCTTTGCCCCCACCTTTCAGAGTCAGGTGAGCATTACTTCATTACAGTTCCAAACTGACCAAAAGAAGGGGGGTGACTCACTTGACAGTCTAATAGACCCTTTTGTTGTTGCCTAGGCTAGTGTCCTTTGTTTCTGTGAGGCTGGGCTTGGTTTGTCCCATACATGCCCGGATGAGGTGTGAACTACCTCTCTGTTCTTGGAGAGTTTGTGCCTGGGCTTTAAGCCATGAGGATACACGTTCAGCCTCATAACTATATACATGAAATTATAACCTATAACATTACTGTAACAATTACTATAACATGACTTAACAACCATACTCAGTGCATCATGAGCCTTCCGAAGACGCACAACATGACAAACTTTGCATTGGATACCACACAATCATTTTATAAAGATGAACATGGGCGTGTAAGATGTTCCCTCGAGGTACAGAGGTACACACACTGCTAATAGAAAGTTCATTATTTTAAATATGAGCCTGGATGTATTTTTATTTCACTTTATATGATACAAAGTAAAGTAGTTATTGAAAGAGCGAGGAAATGAGATGGTTTTTGCAGTGTATGCTGAAGTCTACAAGATTGGAGTCATTTCAGAGGAAGAAGGAGAGTGACAGCCCCTCATGGAGAACACCCTGCCCACATATTTCTATGAATTTCTTTGGTCACTGTAAGTACTATCTGCTGTAGCACCCCCTAGGTAACAGGTCTTGGCACTGAAGAGGTCTTTGCCTCTAGCATCCCCTGCTGATTGTCTTGTTAGCCGTATGATAGTCTGATTCTGTCCGTGACTCAGCCCAAGTCTCATCTTATCAGGACCATTCTGGGGTAACAAAAGTACTAAAAAGTCCCAAAAACATCCCAACACAAGAGATCCTTCTGCCTCCTCTGGAACTATTCTTTGACCTGTCCTTTAAGCTCAGTCTTCAGCCCCATCATGGGTTCAGAAGTCCTTATGTTGGGCTTGGACACCCCTTCACAGAATCCAGGCCCACCTTCCATCTGGGTTCCAGCCCTGGGACCCTATATAAAGCAGCCAGGTGTGTTCCATCAGATATGTCGCCGTTTCCCTGGACCACTTTCTACCTGAGTTGTTTGTGCTGCTTCCCTGCAGCCTTTACTTAACATAACCTCTCCTCTGATCTCCAGGCTGCTGTCTTCTCCCTAGGTCCTCCCAGGTTCTTCTTTCTCTACTGAAATCCACTCTCTTAGGACTGCCTTTTTATGCCTTGCCCCCTTTCCAAGGCACACCATAGGAACTAGTCACATCCTTGGGCCTTTTCTAGCCTGCCTTCCCCAGGCCCTTTCCAGAAAGAAGGAACTCTCTACCTTCCTCTCTCCTGGGTCTTTTCTAACTAGGTTATCCTCCCCCTTTAGGTAGTCTTTCCCAACCTTTTCACATATAGAGTCACTTATTATAATTAAGTTTCCATATCATGACTAGCTGCTAGGCCATGGGCAAGACGGATCCTGACTCCCCTTAAAGGGACATCTCATCTGTACCAGTCATCAAGAATCTCTGCTCCTAACAATAAGCAAATTCATCTGCAAGCATTAAATTTTGTGTAATACATAGCTTTTTAAATAGGTCTCAAAGGATTATACATTTGACAAAATTTGAGCATCAGGAGTTTCAATTGCATACAAAATGGTAAAGTCATAGATTTGAAGTCTTATATACACCAAGTGCTCTTTCCTTCTGTCCTGTTATAAACAGAAAACATCACCGTGTGTGTTAGAAAATCAAATAAAAGATTGCTTTTGCATGTGAGGGCAGTGGGTGTTTTCTGTGTCTGGTAAGGGGTAGAAGAGTTTACTAGGAGAAGGAGCCCCAGTACAACCCATGTGGATGTAAACTAAGGCTTTGTTCAGCCCCTTCATTCCTGCCAATAGGATACTTGCATTAGTGGATAAGCATTAGTGAATTAGTGCATTTGGAGGGGAAAGAAGAACGCAAGCACTATGGCATCGTTAGGGTGCTATGCTGAATATGGGACACCTGGTAAAATTACTTATATTCAAGAGAGTTCAACAGCAATCAATCAGAATTATGCAGTACAAACGTTAAAATTAACATCAAGTTGACTGAGCCTCTGCTAAAAAGAAATACTGAGTAGTTGGATTATTTTCATTTACCTTCTTATCTTTAAGGCTTTAGGGTTCTCACACACACACACACACACACTCCCATAGACCTCTCTCACACAGGGGAGGTGACTAATCTGATTCTCCCTGCCTGGTGCTCTCCACGCTCCATGCCTGGCTAGGCCCCCAGGAAGGACCTGCCTCTCCTGGTAACTGGCACCACGTGTCCTCAAGGCAACATGTGGGGCGGCATGCAGGGTCGCATGCACCCCTCCCCAGATTTCTGCCAGGGTTCACAACAAAATGTGGCCAGCAGCAGCTTTTTGGCACTGTGTGGGAGGGATGGGATGGGAGTTGCCTCCAGCCGCTGCGTGGGAGGGGGAAGGGATGACCCGGCCCATGTCTTTGGAGACCTCACCTCTTCCCACCCATCCTCCCTGCTCTCCTGTGGCTGGAAGCATCTGGTCCCTTCCTGCCTGCACAGTGTCGAAAGGCAGAAAACACCTCCAGGCTGCTGGCCAGCCACCACTTGTCCCCCAACTATAGCGCAGGCAGAAAGGGGTTAATCCCTAAGGATGCATTGTGCACCAGGGCCCAAGGAACCTTACTGCAGGGGCTTCAGCAAATCCAGCCAGAGAGGTGGCTCAGCAAGGGAGGGCGCCTAGAGGACGGACCAGGTGAAGAGGGTACTAAACTCCTGCCCGGGGGTCTGCTGTGGAGTCTGCAGAGTCGGGGCACAAACAGGCTGGAAATTGCTTCCCCTCCCACTCCAGACCTTAGTTGAGGGGTGGAGAAGCTTCCCCATGCCAGTGCTGTGTGGGGGGGTTGGCACATGCAGGACTTGGCTTCTCTTGGCAAGTGTCCTGGGATGGATGGTCTTGGGCAGAGCCATCCCTGGGGGATGGTGAATTGGGGCGACCGCTCCAGGCCTCATGCTTTGGGGGAGCCCGTGGGCCAGCACAATTGGCTGGTGCCACAGGAGCTGCAGGTGAACTGCTGGCTGGGGGTGGCTATCCCCGCCATGCCCCTTCCACCCAGGAGGGAGAGTGTGCGGTGGCAGCGCTGCAGCCTCCCCAGTCCCAGGAAGGTGGGAGGCATGGCCCCCTTCCCATGGAGCACAACGCCGCCACCAAAGTGGAGCCCTGGAGGAGCGGAGTGTGGGCGGGGCCATGCCTGGCTGTTTGGGGAGCCACCACCTCCCCCAGCCTCCCCTAGGCGCGGTCAGTCCTGGAAATGACATCACTTCCACCCTTGGCCCCCACCCTCCTAGGGATGGCCCTGGTCTTGGACTTTCCTGGGGCGTTGGCCCAGCCAGAGGCAGTGGGGGAAGTAAGGAAGCCAGGCTGTTGGTAAGCTGAGCGCTTCGACCAGGGGCTGGTTCTCCACACAGTGCAGGGAGAAGGACGCTCCCCATTGGGGTGGGATATGGAGAAGCAGCAGGGCTGGGGGGTGGGTTCAGGGACAAAGGAGGGAGAAGACTGTGAGAAGGGGAGCATATAAAGGGCTGACGGGTGGACAGCAGAGGTGACACGTAACCGGCCACCGTTCAGCACCTACCCGCACTCACCAGCCACCGCAGCTCACAGCCGGTGCTGGCCAGAAATGGGACAAGAGTGGAGCCCTGCTGGCAGCAGGGCATGCTGCGTTGATGGACCAGCAGGGGGAGTGGCCAGCCCCGCCCGCTGCGGTTTTGCCCTGCCACCAGCCTTGCACACCCACCCCGATGGTCAGTCACTGGATCCTGGCACTCACTGCTGGTGGACGGGCAGCTGGCGAGCAGGGATCCGGCCTGCAGCAGGACCTACCACTACTTATGGGGAGGGGAGACAGAAAACACAGTTTTCCTTTTTTAAAGAAAAAGTCGGGATAGCTTCAGGAGAGCTTAAATATGGGAATGTGCCTTTAAAAACAGAATGTCTGATCGTCCTATGCATCGTCTTCTACTCTATTACCATGAGGAATCTTTAGGGAGCTTTGGAGCAACTCGACAGGGTTTTGGGGAGTCGGAAGGGAAGGAATTGTTGTCCATGGTACTTTCCCCTCTGTTGGTGGTGCATATCTGTGATGATATCCACATCTAAGGCAATCTGTTTAAATGCAACTTCTGTCTTGCTTTGATCAAGATGTCTTTTCATGTAATAACTGGATACAACTTCTGTTTTTCCTATGCAAGATATGTCACTCTGGAGGTCAATGTTTTTTAAATGGTTTTTAAAAGCACATAACTTATATCTTCATAGAACAGCTCATAAAAATGATCGGTAAGTGAAATCCCATGTTCACACGATCCACATTTCCTGGAGTGGGAGGCACTTATGATGCTTTATCGTTCAGATAAACAGACTGTATTTGAAGATGAAAGGTTAATTCTTCTGTTAAGCTAGAGGGAGCCTAGTATTTGCACCCATGTGTATGTTTGTGTAACCTTTAAAAGAAGTGATATTGCAAACTTAGTGACCATAGCTCCAAATCTGCATCAGCTACTTCCTCTGACTCACTTTCAAAAATTCAAAGCCAAAAAACATTAAGAAGAAAGGAAAATGCAAATAAAAGTTTTCTTCACTGCCAGTTTGCTGATGGATGACCTGTCTTACAAAAAGTATTAATCTACACAAAGAAATAGCCTAACTGCTACATCTTGGCCATCACGCCATATCCCATGATTAAACCCCATCTTAAAAAAAACCTTCCTTCCTGATGGACACATCCTGAAGCACATCCTGCTATAATAAAGTCCAAATAAAGAAACAGCCTGTTGAGATAGTATAACCATTTCCATATCAGGAAAAGTGGAATTCTCTCCTTGTCAAAGGAGCCATGCCACTGATCAAATGTTTATCAAAAACACTTTCTGACAATCTTGTTTCTGTAGTGTACCTGAGTAAAGAAGCAAGAAGCACTGCAATCTCCAAGTGTCAAAGTTAAGTTTATATTTTTTTAAGAAACATTTCCCAAGAATAATCACAAAGGAAAGATCAATTTCCAAGAAAATATCCAGAAACCAATTTTGGCTCAATGGATAATACACATAAAATGTAAGTTAATCAAAGTTAACTGGTTAGTGAGAACCAACATCAGCTCAATCTTTGTAAACCGTAAATGCTAATAACAGTAACTTTTTATGAATTATAGCAGGTTACAACTACTCCATCCCAGGGGAAAGTATTTCAAGTTCAAAGTGATCTGAGTACTATCCAAACCATGCCTCCTGTAAATAGGGCTTCATTCAACTGGTTGTTCCATCCAATTCAGAAATTTTCTATAAACAGTTATTTAAAATCACCAAAGTAAGTAAGTACTAAAAGAGCTATTAACAGTAAATGCCACAACATAGAAGTCATCATGAATGGTACAAGAAACCCGAGTCCCCTAAACCAGAGATACAAATTAATACCTAGAGATAAGCCCATGCTGCTAAGGTGATATCTGAATCTAGATTCAAACTTCCCCAAAGTGCAGTAGTGTTCAAATCTGGCATTTAGACACCAAACACAGAGAAAAAGGGATAGTTCTGATGTTTAATTCTGAACCCAATGAAGTGTTGAAGAATCTGGGGGTACAATTTACTGACTACAACCAATACTTAGGTGAATTATGAGAGACGAGACCATGAAGTTCAGCCGGTTCACTCTGTATGCATGTGTGTAGATCCAGGGGAATAACTGGCAATTCCAAAAAATCCAAACAAAATTTGATCCAAGTCAAACTCAATATGAAAATTCTGAAAAGCTTTTGCAACTCTATAAACAGTCCATCTGGGATCAAACAAAAGGTTTCATTCCCCCTGAAACATTTTGTTTTGGGGTGTTTTTAAAGGGTTCAGTTCACAAAATGGCCAGACAAAGAAGAAGAGGTGGTAGAAGTAGCCCTACCTCCCCCTTATAAGTTTTAGCCCTGTAGTTAGGACACTCACCTGGAAGGTGAGAGATACAGGTTCAATTCCCTCCTCTGCCTGATGTGGAGAAAGGATCTCCCACATTGCAGGGGAGTATCCCAGCCACTGAGATATAGGCTATGCTGATGTAAGTCTTTCTGTCCAGGCTACAGTCATTTTCTCTCTGGCCCAATGCTTAATTGTGTATACAAAAAAAGAGAGTACCACGTCAGACTATCCTATATCCCAGAGATTAAGGCACTCTCCTGCAAGCTGGAAGATGCAAGTTCATATCCCCGGTCCAGTGAGTATTTAGTTAGTTATCCAACAGGCAACATCTTCAACAGGAGAGATTGAGAAATCCCCAAATCATAATATGCCATAGCCCAGTGGTTAGGACATTCTCCTGTAATGGCAGAGACCCAAGTTGAAATTTTTTCACCACATCATGCAGAGAAGGGCACTGAACCCAGGTCTCCTATATTCCAGTACCTTAACCACTGGGAGAAAAGTTATAAGGAAGGCACACAACCCTCCCCCCATTTTATAAGTGGTGCCTCAGCCTCTTTCCCCCTACTGCCACCCCCAAATGTGGCTAAAACTATGTACCCGGCAAAGATCTCTATATGTCCAAGCACTGCTTTCCCCATCTACACTGCTATTTTTAGCACTGTGTAGTGTCCCATTCCCTCCCTAGTACTGGAGCGTCTCTCTGCTATAGGGAAGATTCCAGCAGCACGGAAAGGTTCCAGCAGCTCCATGCAGTGGGGTTGGAGACTTTCCCTGCTACAAGAAAAGGTTCTGGCAAGGAGCAGCAGTGGGGGAAAGGCTGCTTCAGGAGCCTTTTCCTATTGCCCCCTCCTGTCAGAGCCTTTGACTGCCCCGTGTAGCTAAACACTGCAGTGTGGATACAACCTACTTTTCAGTGTGGCATGTATTCTACATGTCACCACCAGTAGTGTGCAGGGTAGACATACCTACTGTTTTGGTTAATTGAAAAATGCATTTTTTTGGCAACTGTACTATTTGTCAAACATAAATAAATAGAATTACTTAGCTCTAAATGTGTGTACCTGTTTGGCTGAAACATCTTGAAATACCAAACTCTACACAAAATCATTCCACCTAAACAACAGCTCCCAGGATCATTGTGTCTTATTCGACCTATTTATTTTCTTTTGTCTTGTTTCTGTTACTTTGGTGAATAACTTTTATGAATAAATAAACAAATAAATAAAAATTATCCAGAACATATATGGGACATGTAGTGCCCTGGTTACTCAGTTAGCAACTACTTTTAGACCTGGTTTTATTCTATTTGCAGTTACAACTAGAAGTGCTCTTTTGGTTTTGTAGAGGGGGTTTTTTGTTTTTAAGAGCACGTCCATGGTAGGTCAGGAAAAGCAATTAATTGTGTATATATAAATTTACATATAAAGGGGTTTCAAAATTCACCCTGAATTATTTTTCTCTATGACACAATACAAAGTAGCAAGCAGTCACAAAGAGCTTTAATCAACACATGAGAAAGGCACATTAGCTAACCATCCTGTTTATTTAGAACTCATCTTGACTGAAGCTGGGAAGTAAACATATTGAGCCAATTGCCCATCTGGTGTAAGCAGAAAACTCATTTGGCTTCCAAGGAACTGTGTGATAAGTATCTTAATTTGACCCTTTAATATTTTAGATGACAAGATGTTTATAATGTTGTATACCATAACGCCTTACAATTACTTCACAGTTATATTTGACTTTCTCTTTTAATGTTACAGAACATTCCTTCAAGAAGCAAGTGAAAGAGCTATATTAAAATGAGGACCATGCTCAGGAAAATGCCACAATCTGGGGTTCAGGGTCCATCCAGTGGGAAGATATTGTGTGAAAGTTGAAGACAAAGTTTTCTAATATTTTCAATTAGACATCATGGGAATCGGCCATTCCTATGATAGTTCCATGCAGAGACCCAGCCACACTGGAGGAGGGTGGGAAGAAACAAGACAGAAGATAGAAATAAAGAAAGAGAAAAAATGAGCAGACTACACAGAAAGAGGGGAACTATAGTAAGGTGAATATAAGTCACTCAAAAGATGAATTTCTATCAAATGCAACATGGTAGACCTGAACACCTCCACAGTAGTCAGGTAAGGTTGTTGACAGGTCATGAATAAAGAGATAGGAGTCAAATTCTGATCTCATTTACACCAGAATTCCATTAATTTCACCAGTGCAGATCAGAGCAGAATTTAGCATAAGGGTTCTTAAAATCCTAGTTTAGAAAGAAGAGATACATTTAAAGATAGGATATGCAACTCTGGTGTATTGAACACTGTTAAAATTCAAAGCTATTACTTCAAGTTTGTAAGAGGTTTCTTGTTCCTGCTTGCAGGGTAGGGGGCTTTGTAAGGAAGCTTGGGATCTGGACCCAGTTCAGTCAGTCTGCAGAGAGCCAGCATAGAGCAAGGTAGGTTTAGTTGTCTGTGTGTCTGTTTTAGGGAGCAGCCTGCTTTTTCTTTTTCTGTTTTGGGGTTGTTGTGTGTTGGGGTTCTGAATTCTAAGAGTTGCAACCCTCTAGAAAGAGGGGATTATGTTTTTTCTCTAATTTATCTGTGCATGTGCCATGGACATAAAAGGGGAATGTAACTACAATCACATACAAACATCAACAATTACCCCATCAGATCCTGAACCTTTTTTTTTTTAAACCTAAAAGCAAATTAAGATTAAGTAATTTGCTCAAATTCAGATAGAACTCAGGAATCCTGATGCCAAGTCTCCCATGCTAAAACACTAGGCCACACAAGAATTTGAAGAAGGTGGATAACTCCAACCAAAAGATAATCTTTTCCCAAGTTGCACATTCAGAGTTAATGCAAAGAAGTACTATAGCTCCAGCTAAGGAATTAATTCTTCTCTCATTGAAATCAGTGACAACTGCCCACTGACTTCTGTGGGTACAAGATGAGGCCCTAAAGTTGTAAATCTAACAGGTAAATTAACTAGTGAATCAATCCCTCTGAAGTAGTTTGGGGTGATTTTTATAACTGTAGCATCACTGTGTATATGACATCTCTAAGCATAATTGCTTCAAAGTAAATTGGGAGGAAGTTGGCAGGAAGACACACAGCTGAGTATTGTTTTTCTTCCCAGGGATGTATCAAGACTATAATTAAAAAAAATATATTTAACATGCTCCTGTGCTGGGACTTTATTCATGCTCTTCCATCTTTCTTCTTCCTCTCAGGCAATGTAAAACAGCAATGAAGAAAAAATTAGACAAATCTGAACTGACTTCAGTTCTAGATTTTTAACATCCAAAATTTAGGGATGTTGGAATACTGGACTTGGTTTTGGGCTCATCTCTAAAATAGACCAAAATGCTGATATCAGGTATGATCTACACTCTCCTTTCTTTCCTCTGTTACTTCCTGACAAACATTATCCTTTGGGCCGTATGCTTGCAAATCACACACAAGAAAGCAAAACAAAAATCTCTTGCAAAAGGTGACTATACTGTAATTGTTCTGATTATTATCTACATATATCAGCAAGTTCATGGATGATACTAAGCTGAGGGGAGGGGTAGATATGCTGGAAGATAGGGATAGGGCCAAGAGTGACCTAGACAAATTGGAGGATTGGGCCAAAAGAAATCTGATGAGGTTCAACAAGGACAAATGCAGAGTCCTGCTCTTAGGACGGAAGAATTGCATGCACTACTACAGGCTGGGGACTGACTGGATAAGCAGCAGTTCTGCAGAAAAGGACCTGGGGAGTGCAGTGGACAAAAAACTGGATATGAGTCAGTGTGCCCTTGTTGCCAAGGCTGCTTATGGCACATTGGACTGCATTAGTAGGAGCACTGACAGCAGATTGAGGGAAGTGATTATTTCCCTCTATTCCACACTGCTGAGGCCACATCTGGAGTACTGTGTCCAGTTTTGTGGCCCCCACTACAGAAAGGATGTGGACAAATTGGAGCGAGTCCTGCAGAGGGCAACAAAAATGATTAGGAGGCTGGGGCACATGACTTATTAGGAGAGGCTGAGGGAACTGAGCCTATTTAGAAGAGAAGAGTGAGGGAGGATTTGAAGGAGGGCTCCAAAGAGGATGAAGTAGGCTGTTCTCAGTGGAGGCAGATAACAGAACAAGAAGCAATTGTCTCAAGTTGTAGTGGGGCAGGTCTAGGTTGGATATTAGGAAAACTATTTCACTAGGAGGGTGGTGAAGCACTGGAGTGGGTTACCTAGGGAGATGGTAGAATCTCCATCCTTAGAGGTTTTTAAGGCCCGGCTTGACAAAGCCCTGGCTGGGATGATTTAGTTGGGGTTGGTTCTGCTTTGAGCAGGTGCTTGGACTAGATGACCGCCTGAGGTCTCTTCCAACCCTAATTTTCTATGATTCTATATTCCTGCAGCTTCAATAGCTTCTTCATCTGTATTGTTTCTTGCCAGTTTAGTTGTCAGAGTTTAAGTGGGGGACTTCTGATGGCTTTCATTCAGGGCAACCCTACCAAACTTATAGTCATGATCTGAATGGGACAGTCCTCTTGGAATCTGTTTCAACTCTGTCATTGGCTTAATGTGGGAAGTTTGGCAAGCCACGAAAAGCTTCTCTACCCATTGTTTACGCCTCTGTAAAAATGGGAAAATTCTTCTCATGTCATAAGATGCTCTGAGAGTTATGTACTGATTACAAAGCTCTGCGATCTCTGTCTGACACAATCTATATGATATTGGGAAGATATGTACATTATGTACAAAAATGATTATCTTCTATTATAAATAAAATTATATTGCTTTTGCTTTGTTGTATTTTTTTCTGGAAATACCCTCTCAATATTTTTCTTTTAGCTGGCATTTTGAGAGAGTCCTTTGTTGGATCCATGAAGGGGGAAGGCAGTGAGGGAGTTTGGATGATATGCTAAACATTTACTTGAGTTTCAATCATTAGATAATCATCTTTTTAGAGTTGCTAAAATTGCTTTTATCTGGACTTTACTAAAGTTTCACCTATAAAATGTTGACTTGGTAGATTAATGCTAACTCATCTTTTATAAATTAAAACTGAAGTGCTTATTTACCTAGGAATGCACTGACTTCTAAGAAATGGATGAAATACCAAATTTATTCTCTGTATAACCCCAGAAAAACAAACACACAAAATCCCTCCCCCTCCCCAAAAATCTACCTTAAAAAGAGGAGCAAGTTATTTTTGGCTGGTTATCCATACCAACAAAATCTCATAGTTTAAACATTCAACAGTATGCACCAATGTTAGGATTTTGAAAGCTGCCTGAGAGTTAAACTTCCACATAAAGTCATATAGAAGAGAACTTTGAAGTTTTCTCAGTAGACCAAAAATGGTAGGTTTGAAATTATAGTAGAACATCACAACCAGATTAAACTGAATTTTCCCTCCATGTATTTGAGAGGAAAATGCAAGAAGAAACCCAATTACGCAGTGTAAACATAATCAGATGCCTTTCTTAGTTTAAACATCCTTATTCTTCAGTAATTGTGCATGTACACAGTGTAGCATGATGTATCAAACTGGAAAAAGATAGCCTGGTTTCCAGAGAGACTTCGTTTGACTTGATACCAGGGATTTATGGGTGCAAATTGGTACATGCTATTAACAGACAAACAGAGGCCTCTCAGAATGTAACACTGACCTCTTAAGGCAGAATCCTTCCATCTATTGCCATTGGTGCAGTGTCTCAATATACCTCCAACTGCAACACTTCTCTGGGTTCTAAAGCCACATTCCAGTCCTTTATGTAAAGTGGACGTGACTAAATTAAGTAGGAGGCATATTTGGGGGGGCAGGGGGGAGCTTGTGTGGAGGGAGGACTCCCCCCAGCTCTCTCTCCCCTCAGCAGCACCTAGGCTGTGGGGGAGGAGTGCCTCTCCCTGCTACTGCAGCTCCAGGGCTGGGGCCACAGGAGAGGTGCCTCTCCCACTGCTGCTGCAGGTCCAGGCCGGGGCTGGGTTGTGGGTGGGGGAGGGGCACCTCTCCCACGGCCACAGCAGGTCCAGGCCGGTGCTGGGTTGGGGCCAGGGCTGGGAGAGAGGAGTCTCTCCCTACTGCAGCCCTGAGCGCCTGTGCAGTGTTCAATAGGCTGCTGCATGACCATGCAAATTAGCGGGAACTTAGGGTAGGATCCCAGGTTACCAGTGTCAGCAATGGTAATACAGCACAGTTACTTATGGTCAGTGCTGTTTAAAAACAATTGGGCAAATTCTATAGTTCTTACATAAAGCAAATGTACTACTGAATTTGGTGGAAACATAGCTTGATTAACGACCACAGAATTTGACTCAACAGTTGTATCTATAAGGGCAAATTTGGCCCTGGTGTAAATCAACAGAGAGTGTGGGAACATTGAATTGAGCAGCTTGTGCACTCTTTTCCACACTGTCATTGCCTAGGCATGCTTGCTCTTTCTGGGGCACAGTTCTCTAAACCTTAACTTTGACCGTATTTCAACGCCCATCATCTACCTGCCCATGACTAGTCCTTTTACTTCCACATTTGTTATTGAATAAACTTCAATAGTTAGGCCCTGAGAGTAAGGTACTTAACTTTAAGCAAATGAGTATATAAGAATGTGTGTAATTTGAAACATAGGAGTAGTTATGCTTAAAAGTTACTCACCTGGTTAATTACTTGCTGAATGATGTCAAACTCATTACTCCAAGTAATGCTGACTCTTTGATGTCTCCTTGGGGTAATTAATAATAAAGCTCTAACCTGCCTTCCCTAACCTGTGTTGTTATTTTAAGTGAGGAGAAAGGCATAGCCATTTCTCTCTCTCCAGCACAGATATTTTTTCAGTGGTGAATTCTGTACATAGAGACATAGGTCAAACGTGCCTTACTTGTATTATTTGCCTTTGAGATTGTAAGACTCCAACTCTGGAAGACTGACAACAAGTAAATATTCCTAATCATAATCAGTAATTGTCTTGAATGCTGACAAATAGTGCAAGGGCAGCAAAAATAGAGTAACCAAAAATCACAAATTTAATCTGCAGAAACATGTTAAGTACAGTACTTGCAACAACATATTACATTAGGTGTGAGGGAATGTTTTCCCCCTGACATAAGGAATACATTTCAGTTAAATGAATGGATGTGAACAAATAAACTGTTATTCCATGCTCTTACAAAGGCCTCAGGACCTACTGATGGATAATCCAAAACACTATTGTCCTTAAATTTAATCCATGATTTTTGGTGACCCAAGAGTAAACTACTGATCACTTATTGGAAATCTTATAGTTTCATGGGTTAAATCCCCCAAAGTCTAAACTTTTTCCTGGCATGCTTTCTTGGAAATTTGGGCAGCACTCTGACCTTAAAAGGATTAACAAAAAGCACGATTTTCTAGACACATATGCAATACTCTATGAGAAGGGAAGTGTCTTTATAATCCCTCTGAACTGGAAAAGAAAATCTTGCACATTTTAAATCTAAGAAATATAGTAAAAATGTCCTGATCCACCACAAAACAATGTGGCAAGTTGCTACACCCATCGTTGATTGTTTGCAAATGCAGACATGCTCTGTTCATGGGTCTGGCATCTGATGTAATTCTGAATAGCTCCCACAGATAAACAGTATTTCTCAGAGGGTTGCTAATGAACATCAAGTTATTGCCATTACTACCGACCACATTCACTTCAGATAGACAATGCTCCAAACTTTAAAGATATCAATGAAGTAGGAGTGCACTGGCTGGTTTAGGAAATGCTATAAATTGAACTTGTAAAATCTTACAATCAGATTACCTTGGGACTCAATTCTACAAGGTGCCCATGTTGTAGTTTCCATTCAACAAAACTACTCAGCATCATGTAGTATCATCTACTTCATTAAGGATATCAGAAGGATATTTTAGTATTATTACCACAAAAATATTTTTGCTACAGAGGCATTGCACAACACAACACACACACATTTTTCAATAAATAAATATGGAACTCCTTGTTATAATCAAATTCTATTCCTCAAATATGATAATATTATAAAATATACTTTTCCTTACAACTTTTAAGTACAAGTTTTTGGTTTAGTTCTATTTTACCATAGAATAGACAGAATACTGGCAAACAAGGGTAACCCTGAATTTGGTTTCTCTAAATCTTGTGATCAGCTTTTAGATTTGAAATCTAAAATGAGAAACAATTTGAATCTAAATTTCCATTTTATCTGAACTGCCCAAGGTCTGGGATAGGAATAAAAGAGATTCCAGTTTGGGTTTATTTCCAATAAAAAATTACTTCTGTTGAACTGGTCAATTATGGGATCAATCCAACTCCCCAAAAAGTCTATGAAAATACTCCCATTGGTTTCAGGCTGGACCTTATGTTACCTTTCTCAGTAGCTTACAGCATCCCCATATTGTGATGTGAGTTGGATCTTGAAGAAATGCATCCTCTCAAGAGGGCAATGGAACAGAGACGGAAGTCAGAAAAATGAGAAACACTCCCTTATAGAAAAGGAAAGATGTTCTAGAAATGCAAATTACTACTAATCCTTTATCAATTATATCGGGGAAAGCTTCGGATTTATATCCAGGTACGTTATACAAGGCAAATATAGGCAAATCAAGTAAGCCACCAAATGTTTTTGAATTCCACCTAGCACTACTTGTAAATACTTAAAATGTGAAGCAATGTTGTGACCTTGGGGTACAACCTTGTTTGTTTCTTCTGAAATGAAGTATTGTCCAAAGAACATGCCCTTTAAGTTGCAGGCAAGTGCGGCCACCCAGCAATCTTGGTGAAAAGGTAGAAGGGGCTCTGGAGGGAGCATGGCTGGCACCTAAGTCCTGCTTTGCTTGTGGGCCCTCCTGCTGGAACCCATGGAAGCTCGTCTCAGCACACAGGAAACCTCGGCAAGTAGGGAGAGGAAGGGGAGGAAGGCAGGGGCCAGAGTTGCCATTTAAGTAAGACGGAGAGGGAAGCTGTTCATGGTCGTGTCCTTTGGGCGCATTGAGCCAGCTGCAGAGAGGCTGGTTCCTGCTGCTGAGAGCAGCCTCCAAGGACTGGTGGTGCTGAAATGAGCAGCTAGCAGCTCAGCCCAGCAGGGAGATGTGGCACAGTGGGAGGGGAAGCATGTGTGCCACTACTGCTGATGAGTCAGGAGCCCCTGGTTCATGTACTCCTTCCCACAATGGCAATGCCCTCCCGGGTACCCTGGGCAGAGTAGGGCTGGCTGTGGGGCAGAAATGGGAAGACCCCCAAATCCTTTCCTCCAAAGAAGCCTTGAGCAGCAGGGAGAGGTAAGAAGCAGAGGGAGGGAAGCATGGGCTCCTGGGAGAGGACAGTAAGGGCTCTCTCAAGAGTCGAAACTCATGGGAAGTGGTTGGTGTAGGGGCTCATGGGAGTAAAGGCAGGGACTCCTAATTTCCTGGGTTTCTAACTTTATGTGGTTTTTAACTCAAACTCTTGAGAGCCAATTGTTACTCAATAAATTATGGACTGAAAACTGTGTTAAAGTGTAAACTATCACTTTCAGCGTATTCACTCGTCCTGCTTGCAGCTTAGGAGGCTCTGAGGATAAGTATATGAGAGCTGGGCCTAGCAGAAGTCAGTACGAAAAGCCTCCAGCAAGGTGCAGTGAGTTGTATCTCTGTATCTTAAGGAGCAGCCTGCTTTGTCTCCCCTTTTTTGGCTAGTGAGTTATTGTTCTGAATTTTAAGAAACAGTGTTATGTTGCAATCTTCCAGAAAGTGTATTTTATGTTTTTATCTAACTTGTGTGTGTATGCTGTGAACATAAGAGATAGCTTATACTTGATAATTACCAAGCAATTACATGATTCTATATGAGCCCTTTAAAATATATATTATATGATTTGCTATATAGTAAGAAGGAAATGGAGAATACCGAAATATTGCAAGTAATAATATTATTGAAACTCCACAGGAGTCTTCTAAAGGTGCTGCTACAATAAAGAGAGATCACAAGCCCCTACTCTATACTCTTATCAAGAATCTATTGTTAACAACTCTGATTCTTCTCATAATTGAAAAGTTAGTGAAGGATCAAAGAATCTATTTCTTTTTGGAAATGCAGACCCTTCACGTACAGAACTGAGTCTAGAGATTGTATTGACTTACAAATGCAAAACAGAAGATTATTCATTGCAAAAATAAGGTTTTCATGTGCCCCAAAGTGTATTACTCACTTTCTCCCAGGTAAACTTAAAGAGAATGCAATGAAAACATATTATTTATGGAACAGACAGAATTTGTTAGTTATAGTAAATGTGTGTGTTGAATTTAGCTACATACTGGCATACATTAGATATTACCTTTTACGTCAGGATGACTAACAAAATCTTCCTGAATCAAGGGAGAGGATTGACAATTCCACTTGTACATTTAAAAATATATATATTTGTTATAGTTTTCCATCTAAGTACATATGAAAATGTGATAGAATACAAAAAAATAGAGAGGACTATTAGTGCAGATGTCTGGAATTTAATATTATGTTAATGATCTCATGTTTTAAAGAACAATAAGTAGACTAGTATATGTACAAAGCTCTGTAGCAATCACAAACTCAATATTCATGTTTCATCTTAGCCTATGTGAGGGTAAAGAAAAATGACATGCCCATTTACATGTCTACTTGCCAATAGTATGCTTAAGGAAGCATATAGTTTTGAAGAAGAAATCACATGTAATATGGGTTATGCAGATAAGCTATTTTGTCCATGTTAAAAAGTGGGACTCACCATCGCAGCGCCTCCTGCTGGCTGTTCTGGGAATTAGCTCAGGGGTTGTCAGTACGCCCTTCTCAGCTGGTGTCTCACCCATCATCTCATCTGTCTCCACTTCTAGGACCCACATTGCTCCCTGGACCTGTCTCCTCCTTAGTCCAACCACTTGTATCAATGGCAAACTGCAGTCCCGATTCTAGCTGCTTGTCTCAGTGGCAAGTGGAGACAAGGGTGGCACAGGCCTGCCTGCTACTCTGGGTCCCGATCCAGGGACCCTATAACCGGCAGCTACCATTGCCCTCCTCCAACCTGCTGCCTATTTTCCCTGGGCCATTTCCCCCATAGCCCTAGCACCCTTTCAGTTCTTGTAACGAGGTCCCAGCCTGGCAGCAGTCAGCCAGCAGCTCACGCTCGCACTCTGCTGCCCCTGCCCAGCACTGCTCTAGCTATGGCACTTCTTCAGACAGCCAATCCTCCTCCCTTGCCTTCCAGGGAGAGACTCCCTTCTGCTCTGCTGAGCAACCCTTTATATAATATTGCCCTCGCCAGCCCTGATTGGCTGCTCCAGCAAGCCTTCCCCCTATTGGTGGGCACAATAAGCCCTTTCCTAATTAGTGGGTTCTCAGCAGCCTCACTGGTGCTGCTTTAACCCCTTCTTCTCTATGTGGGGTAGCCACCCCACCACACTCCCTCCCCCTTAAGATCACACACTGGGGGGGGGTGTTCTATCTCCCCAGCTTCCCTCTCAGCTAGTCCCTATGAGGTCCCTCTCCTGCTGCAAGTTTTCTATTAAGAAGAGCAACCTGTTTCCCTTTTCTAAAGTCTGAGTCCCCACCGTAGCCTGTCCCGCTCCCATGTGGGTTCCCCTGTCCATCTAGTCCCAACCGTAGCTCATCCCGCTCCCATGTGGATTCCCCTTTTTATCTGGGGCCTCTCTGCCCTAGACAATCTCCCTTCCAGGGCCTCGGTCTTCACTGACTCCTTGCCCTGAGTGGTCTCAGACTGAACCCAGCTCTCTGGTCTCCCGCTTTAAGGGCATGAAAAAAATGCAGTTTTCCCAAGACTCAATTAATTTGATCATAAATATTCAAATACATTAACTCATTTCAATTTTGCTCAAAAACAATAGGCTACCATGGTGGGTTAGTGTGCTAGGTACAGCTGGGCAAATAACTTTAAAAATAATTTATTCACCAAATTTTGCTTTTTATATGCACAAATTAATAGCAATTGTGATTTATTCACTCAATTTTTTTTGCTGGATAATTTCTATGATTAATTCTTAGTCTGCAGTCTGTTTTGTGAGTATTTGATATCTTAAATTTTTTCTGTTTTAATTTGATCTATAGATCACATTACATATTACTCTACCTTGATGGGATGGCCATAACTCTCAGAATAAGTTTCCCAGAGTGAACATTTCAGAGAAAATTTGTTTTCTATGAAAAATATATACGCCTGCTTCAGAAAAAAAAAGCTATTAGAGCAAAGATTCCTGCCAGGAAACCCGTTTGCTAGCACATTCACCAAAAACAAATAAAGGGACCTTGAACATAGTTGAAAACAGAACCAATATTTAAAGAAATAATTTTATGGCATTCACCCAGATCTATTTATAGATGATGCCCAGCAAGCATTATTCTCCTTAAAATAAAGTTAAAATGCTCTTTAGTTTCATGAAAGTGGAATAAACAATGGCAACTTTTTTATGTAACATTAAAAATTTTAAATGTTCCTATTCCTTTTACTATTCCAATAAAACACTTACTTAATATAGTCTCATATGCTCCTCCTTGCAGAATGATGTAAAATGCACCCATATGGTGCAAAATTGAGTAACACCCCAGAAAAAGCTGCAGCAAGACCAAGATGAAAATTTGTCGCAGTATTGTTTAAAAGGAATTTACAATTACAAGAGCTCTCGATCTTCCTGCTTTAGTTCAAACTGATCACCTGCTGGGCTCAGGAAAAACCATCCCCAATGGTATACTATTGTACTGCTCAGGTGCACTATGGGGTTATACTCGTCTGTCACTGGTCACTGTCAGTAATAGGAGAACTGGACAAAATGGATCAATTCCAATTCAACAATACTCATTTTCCTACACAGGGGAAACAATCCTAATTTTATGAAACATTAGGCTTCCAGACAAACCCCCCCAAAAATCAAGTGAAATGATGTATGGAACTGCCCTTTTCGACAAGAAGTGTGTCATGTCCATTTAAAATACAATTCTCTATTGAAGTACTACAAAACATGCCTTGCAGGTGTATGGATTCTGAGCTATAGGCTAACCTCTAGCAGCTCTAAACCAATTTCCATTTTGTGCCAGGGCATTTCTGCACTCAAGCTATGTACACACTGCTTTTTTTTATTGCAGGGTCTGTTTATAAAGGAGTGTGCTACAGTATGTAACCAGAATTCAAAACAAAGGCCTCAGTTCAGTTTTGTTTTCATTTGTGTTTTGGTTCTACAAGCAATTTTTATTTCAATATATTTCTACTATTTCACAACTACACTGTGCAGAAGTATTTTAGGTTGCCTTGGTTTAGAAATACAATTGCAGCAGATAGTTCTCTTTTTGAATAATGTTTGAGAATCATGCCCTGACTTTACAGTCCATGAGCTATATCCTGGGGTCAGTTACTCTGGTGTATACTTGGAGTATTACAGCTAATTGCGTTAAGTCAGTAGAGTCACTCCACATTTACACTCATGTAAACTGAGATCAGAACCTTAAAATGAAGTTGAATTGTATTTAAACTGAACTGGAATTTCTAAACCATACAGACTTCACATGTAATCATCAACTTTGGTATTCAGCACACTGAGTGTGTGGTGCTTAGAAAAATAGGTAGCAATAATTTTCCACAGAGGGATCTACACAAGGGTTATATTTTTAGTACCTAAGTAAACTACTCTTCCTACACATCATTATTTGTACCTTGGTTTGATGCAATCTGTCTGAACATATAATATGACCAGTCTGATATTCTGAAATGATGTGTTATCATCACAGGAGATAATAATGGAGGCAACTAAACTTCCTAAGTACTTTGCCGCCATCATGTGGCTGGTGAGATAAATAATTTTGGGGGAAAACCATCAGGTATTAAAAACAACTTGCCCAATCGTATTTATGATTCCGTGTAAGAGAAAAGAGTCATTCTTATAGCTAGTTTTAATGAAACATCTTCTAATGAACTGAATAACTGGACAGCAATATTGTGTTTTTGTTGAGTAAAAGAAGCTGGTTGTTTATTTAAACCTTGATATCAAGCACTGGTGTTTCCCAATAATATCAAGGCCATATGTTTGTTATCTTTCCATCTCTCTTGATTTCAAACACTAGCATGTTGACTGTGTATATTTTGGGAAGAATTTGTTATTCAACACAACTACCGACTCCAGGTGCTACCTATAACTGTATACAGTTCTTGTAGTATTTCAGAGGTTTTCTTGCATATATGAATCTGTTGAGAATTCCTGCCATTTCTGCATATAGATCAGAGGGCCAAAACACTGGGCTCTGTGGCACCTCTCTGTCTGTTCTGTTATTCAAGAAATATTCCTGCAGTGGCTGGAAAAAGGAGTCTGATAGCTCAGTTTATTTGTCCATTTTTTTCCTCCCACACAATCATACATAGCTGCACAAAGCTCCTCAAGGAGTGTCTGTTTCTCTCTGTTGGCAACGTCTGCCCTTATCAACTTAAAAACTAGTTTATTTTTTTTAAATCTTATAAATCCTGTAAACCAAATTCAGAGACTGAGTTACCCCATTGGACTTATACTGGACCAGTGCTTACTATTCCTAGCTCAAGAAAAGCTCTATTTGATGTGAGTTTGCTTGAGTAAATATTGAATAAAACCTGAATAAGGTCTTGAGGGATCTGCCTATTTTGTTAAGTTCACACAGACAATTTTATTGCCTTCACTGTGGTGATGCTGCCTTAGTACAACTCTGGGAAAAAATTGGACCTAGATGTCTGAAAACATCTGTTCCCTAAAAGTCTGCTAAATACTAATAAAAAAAATGAAAAGGATTGATAAAAATGCTTAAGAGCTTCAGAATTATATCCAGCATGCAGTGCTATTCATTAAGTAATAATTACTACAGGTAAAACCAACTGTTTTCAGGAACATCACCACAAATAATACAGACTCTAGAGTAACATAGTATCTCTCAACTAATGATCTTAAAGAGCTGTACTAAATCAAGCAAACAAGCATCTTAACATGCTTGTTAAGTAGGAACACTGTGGTCTAGATTCTGCCACCTTTACTCGCATTGGGTAGTTCTAATCAGAGTAAATAGATACTTAAAATGAGTAAGAATAGCAGAATCTAGACCAACAGCTTTTATTGCAAAATAATTATCCTGAGTTCAATTCCCTCCATGAGTAATAAGGAAATTATTTTTTACTCCAAATGATCAGGTCATTTCAGTCTTCAAATCACAGGAGCGTGCCTTAATTCAAATTTACTTTGATGACTGTCCACTAAAAAGTCCAGTGTTGAAGATAAGACTGACCTTTCTCGAGGTTTATGACAAACAATCTGTAGCCTCCTGCATGGAACACGGAGGGACAAGCACAACTTGCGGGAGGGAAAAGTTTGGAAAAGGCATCAGGAAGCAATTCTTTTTGCATATGGCTTGAATGCCAGCTGCAGCATCTATGTAAATTGTTCTCTTAATAAAGAGCCAATATAGTTTTGCAAGAACTGAGTCTTCTCATGCTATTACCCAGCACACAGAAAATAAAATGGGGTCTACTATATTGCCTTAAGTATCTAGAGGGACAACAGCAAGGAATGGAAGCATTTCACTAATCTCTCCTCCTTCCACTTGGTCTTTTATCAGAAAGTCAGAAGTTCAGATGCCACACTCTGGAAGATATTTCTCAGCAACAAAATCTAGCCCGATAGTGATTCTTTTGGCAGATACATTGACAGCTTTATAGGTTTTATAGCTGTTGTTGGGCCCATTACATGGTTAGGCCACACAGGAAGTATGCAACTGAGCTCTTTTTCTTCTTGAACATCAATTTGTTTTTGACATGAAAGCATGCATGAACTTCTGACTTTGTGAAATAATGTTTTATTTTTGTATTTGAAGGTATACAATAATAAAATGCATCTATCCTAGACTCTGGGCATTCTATCAAATGTTTAGTCACACAACTAATCAGAATATTATTGACATTTATTTCAGGGGCTTGGAGTCCTTTTATCCCTCTCAGGATTTCAAACCTGGTCCCTCTTTGGCTAAGAAAGACTAAATTCTGAGACACAGATCAGCTCTTTACTCTTTAATAGCAATACCACTGGTCTCATTTGCAAGGTTTTTTTAAGGGCATAAACTTATAAGGACTCTATTCTTCAACTCTTATTATTTAAGAAAGTCAAGCCTTTCTACAAAATCAACACCCCATTGTACCTCTAAACTCCTACGTCCACCCCAAAAAAGCAAAGTTTCCCCTCCCCCAAAAAGGGAGAGATGCACCAGACACTGTGTGAAGTCCACTAGGGACTTCACTGTTGCTATTGATTTTATATGGAAGGTGCCCAGGAATTACAGTTACATAGATTCATAGATTCCAAGGCCAGAAGGGACCATAATCTAGTTTAATGTCCTGTAAAAACAGGCCATAGAACTTCCTCCAAATAATTCCTAGAGCAGATCTTGTAGAAAAAATATTCAATCTTGATTTGAAAATTTCTAGTGATGGAGAATCTACCAGGACTCTTTGTAAATTGTTCCAGTGGTTAATTACCCTCACTGTTGATTTAAAAAAAATTATATCTTACATCCCGTCTGAATGTATCTAGCTTCAACTTCAAGCCATTGGATCATGTTGTACCTTTCTCTGATAGACTGAAGAGCCCATTATCAA
Organism: Dermochelys coriacea; assembly: GCF_009764565.3. Classification (NCBI taxonomy): domain Eukaryota; kingdom Metazoa; phylum Chordata; order Testudines; family Dermochelyidae; genus Dermochelys; species Dermochelys coriacea. Next base: position 169,726,396 of record NC_050069.1, on the reverse strand, counting down.
ATACTTGTTACCACTGTAGGTAGTTATAGACTAATCATCACTCCTTAAACTTCCCTTTGTTAAGATAAATAGATTGATCTCCTAAGTATCTCACTATAAGGCATCCAATCCTTTAATCATTCTTGTGGCTCTTCTCTTAAACTTCTCCAATTTATCATCATCCTTCTGGAACTGTGGACACCAGAACTGGACACAGTATTCCAGCAGCAGTCACACCAGTGACAAATGCAAAGGTAAGAAGGTCTGTATTCCTACTCAAGATGTATAATTACCCCTTTTGGTCACAGCTTCACATTGGGAGTTCACATTAAGCTAATTATCCACCATGACCCCCTCCACATTTTTTTTCAGTCACTGCTTCCCAGAAAAATTTCTCCCCTCCCAATCTTGTAAGTATGGCATAAGTTCTTTGTTCCTAGATGTATGCATTTAGCTTTATCAAAACACACAGTTTGCTTGTGCCCAGTTTACCAGGTGATCCAGATAGTTCTATATCAGTGACCTGTCCTCTTCCTTATTTACCACTCCCCCAATTTGTGTCATTTGCAAACTTTATCAGTGATTATTTTATGTTGTCTTCCATGTCATTAATAAAAATGTTAAATAGCAAATGGCCAAGAAACAATCCCTGCAGGATCCCACTAGAAACATACCCATTCAATGATGATTTCCTGTTTACCATTACATTTTGAGACCTATCAGTTAGCCAGCTTTTAATGTGTGCTAGGTTAGTTTTAGATCATTCTAAATTTTGAATGAAAATTTCTTGCTGTACCAAATCAAATGACTCTCAGGGTATGTCTACACTACAAAATGAAGTCGAATTTATAGAAGTCGATTTTTTAGAAAGCGATTTAATACAGTCGATTGTGTGTGTCCCCACTAAGCGCATTAAGTAGGCGGAGTGCGTCCACAGTACTGAGGCTAGCATCGACTTTCGAAGCATTGCACTGTGGGTACCTATCCCACGGTTCCTGCAGTCTCTGCCAGCCATTGGAATTCTGGGTTGAGCTCCCAATGCCTGATGGGGCAAAAACATTGTAGCGGGTGGTTTGGAGTACATGTTGTAGGTCACCCCTCCCTCCGTGAAAGCAAAGGCAGACAATCGTTTCACGCCTTTTTTCCATGGAGGCACCATACTGCTTTCAGCAGACGGTGCAGTAGAACTGCTAACCGTCATCATTGAATGACCACTTTCGCTGCCACTCTGCTCTCCTGCTCTGGCAGCAGACGGTGCAGTAGGTCAGAAAAACTGGTCTTCCGACCACTGCTTCCACTGCCACTCTGCTCTCCTGGTGGTCTCGCAGGTCCTCTATACGACCGCCGTCATCCACTGCTTCCGCTGCAACTCTGTTCTCTGCTCTTGTCTTGCCATACCACAGCAAGGTGCAGCCCACTCAGCTGTTGTGTCCTGGCAGCAGACGATGCAGTAAGTCTGCAAAACTGATCATCCAATGACCACTTCCCCTGCAACTCTGCTCTCCTGCAGATGCCATACCATGGGAAGCATGGAGCCCGCTGAGATCACCGTGGCAGTTATGAGCATTGTAAACACCTTGCACATAATCATCCAGTATATGCAGAACCAAAACCTGCAAAAGCAGGCGAGCAGGCGACAGCAACGCAGTGGTGAGAGTGATGAGAGCATGGACACAGACTTCTCACAAAGCACAGGCCCTGGCAATTTGGACATCATGGTGGTAATGGGGCAGGTTCATACTGTGGAATGCCGATTCTGGGCCCAGGAAACAAGCACAGACTGGTGGGACCGCATAGTGTTGCAAGTCTGGGATGATTCCCAGTGGCTCCGAAACTTTAGCATGCGTAAGGGCACTTTCATGGAAATTTGTGACTTGCTTTCCCCTGCCCTGAAGCGCAGGAATACCAAGATGAGAGAACCCCTCACAGTTCAGAAGTGAGTGGCAATAGCCCTCTGGAAGCTTGCAATGCCAGACAGCTGCCAGTCAGTCGGGAATCAATTTGGAGTGGGCAAATTTACTGTGGGGCTGTTGTGATCCAAGTAGCCAACACAATCACTGAGCTGCTGCTATCAAGGGTAGTGACTCTGGGAAATGTGCAGGTGGATGGCTTTGCTGCAATGGGATTCCCTAACTGTGGTGGGACGATAGACGGAACCCATATCCCTATCTTGGGACCAGAGCACCAAGGCAGCCAGTACATAAAACAAAAGGGGTACTTTTCAATGGTGCTACAAGCACTGGTGGATCACAAAGGACGTTTCACTAACATCAACGTGGGATGGTCTGGAAAGGTACATGACACTCACATCTTCAGGAACTCTGGTCTGTCTGAAGAGCTGCAGCAAGGGACTTACTTTCCAGACCAGAAAATAACCGTTGGGGATGTTGAAATGCCTATAGTTATCCTTGGGGACCCAGCCTACCCCTTAATGCCATGGCTCATGAAGCCATACACAGGCAGCCTGGACAGTAGTCAGGAGCTGTCCAGTTACAGGCTGAGCAAGTGCAGAAAGGTGGTAGAATGTGCATTTGGATGTTTAAAAGCGCACTGGTGCAGTTTACTGATTCGGTTAGACCTCAGCAAAACCAATATTCCCATTGTTATTACTGCTTGCTGTGTGCTCCACAATATCTGTGAGAGTAAGGGGGAGATATTTATGGCGGGGTGGGAAGTTCAGGCAAATTGCCTGGCCATTGATTACGCACAGCCAGACACCAAGCGGCTAGAAGAGCACAGCAGGGCACACTGCGCATCAGAGAAGCTTTGAAAACCAGTCTCATGGCTGGCCAGGCTATTGTGTGACAGTTCTGTTTGTTTCTCCTTGATGAAAACTTGTCCCCTTAGTTCACTCTACTTTCCTGTAAGCCAACCGCCCTCCCCTCCCGCCTTCGATCACCGCTTCAAGAGGCAATAAAGTTATTGATGTTTCAAATTCATGCATTCTTTACTAATTCGTCACACAAATAGGGGGATAACTGCCAAGGTAGCCTTGAATGCCAGCCTTTTGGTGCTGGGGCAGCCCTCTGGGGTGGAGTGGTTGGGGGCCCGAAGTGCCCCACCTCCTTCCCTCCCCCCCCCATTCTTGGGCGTCTGGGTGAGGAGACTATGGAACTTGGGGAGGAGGGCAGTTGGTTACACAGGGGCTGCATTGGCAGTCTGTGCCTTTCCTGCACCTCAACCATATGCCGGAGCATATCAGTTTGATCCTTCAGTAGCCTCAGCATTGCATCCTGCCTCCTTTCATCATGCTGCCACCACCTCTCCCGTTGCTCCAGCCATGTATCCTCTCGCACATCCCTCCTGTATTTAAAAAGACACATTGGCCATTTAAAAGGAGGGGCTGATGTTTTCGGGTTAATGTGCATCACAAAACCAACTAACCCCCCCACACACACACATCCAACTCTCTGGGATGATCGCTTCACCCCTCCCCCCACCACGTGGATAACAGCGGGGATGATTTCTTTTCAGCCACAGGCAAACAGCCCAGCAGGAACCGCCGCCTCTGAATGCCCCCTTAATAAAATTCCCCTATTTCAACCAGGTGACCATGAGTGATATCACTCTCCTGAGGATAACACAGAGAGATAAAGAATGGATGTTGCTTGAATGCCAGCAAACACCAGGATCATATGCTGCCATACTTTCTGATACAGTGATTCCAGACTACATGCTACTGGCCTGGCGTGGTAAAAAGTCCTACCATGGAGGACACAATAAGGCTGCCCTCCCCAGAAACCTTTTGCAAAGGCTTTGGGAGTACCTCCAGGAAAGCTTCATTGAGATTTCCCTGGAGGATTTCTGCTCCATCCCCAGACACATTAACAGACTTTTCCAGTAGCTATACTGACCGCGAATGCATCCCAATTCTTCAGGGCAAATTAATCATTAAACATGCTTGCTTTTAAAGCATGTATTATATTTACAAAGGTATACTCACCAGAAGTGCCTTCTCTGCCTTCAAGGTCTGGGAGCCCAGGTTGGGAGGGTACTGTCTCCAGAGTGATCAACAGTTCCTGGCTGTCGGAGAGAACGGATTCTGTGCTTGCCTGGTGTGCGCTATCTTCCTCATCCCCAAAATCCTCATCTCTGCTGTGTGAGATTCCCTTGCAGGAGTCCACGAACTGGGGTGGGGGCACCCCCTAGAATTGCATGCAGCTCATCATAGAAGCGGCATGTTTGCGGGCGTGAGCCCGAGTGGGCATTTCCCTCTTTGTTTTTTTGGTAGGCTTGCCTGAGCTCCTTAAGTTTCATGTGGCATTGCTGCAGGTCCCTGTTATAGCCTCTGTCCTCCATGCCCTTGGAGATATTTTCAAATATTTTGGCATTTCGTCTTTTGGAACAGAGTTCTGATAGCACGGATTCTTCTCCTCATACAGCGATCAGATCCAGTACCTCCTGTTCAGTCCATGCTGGAGTTCTTTTGCGATTCTGGGAATCCAAAGTCACCTCTGCTGATGAGATCTGCACGGTCACCTGTGCTGATCAGCTTGCCACGCTGGCCAAACAGGAAATGAAATTCAAAAGTTCGCGGGGCTTCTCCTGTCTAACTGGCCAATGCATCTAGTTGAGAGTGCTGTCCATAGCAGTCACAATGGAGCACTCTGGGATAGCTCCCGGAGCCCAATACCATCGAATTGCATCCACAGTACTTCAAATTCGACCCGCGATGTCGATTTAAGCGCTAATCCCCTCATCAGGGAGGAGTCCATAAATCGATTTTAAGAGCCCTGTCAAGGTTCCTTCCCCACTCTGAACTCTAGGATACAGATGTGGGGACCTGCATGAAAACCTCCTAACCTTACTTTTACCAGCTTTCATCTACTTCCTGTTCAGCCTGGAACTGTTCCCTTGATGCTGGAGACATCAGTTCCTCATTGGATTGTGGAACTATTCTTGGTCCCTCTGGAAGCGAGGTAGGGAATGGGGCTGTTTCCGTTGCCTGTGAACCGCTCTCCGCTGGTGCACTATCTTGGGTTTCAGGCTCCGGCTGAACCTCTTGTGTAGGGTTATCAGCTGCTGCCAGTTGAGGTTCGGTGGGGTCCTCTGGGGTTGGGGTTGCAAGTACTGGATTCAGTGCTGACAATGGGTCAGGCACTGGTTGTTCCGCCGGTCCGGGACTGCCTCTGTCTGGGTCTCTGGGACTGAATCCACTACTGCTGTTGCAGACATTGGCCTGGGGTCCGGGTCCATCACTTCTGACCTCTGGGTCCTGGTAGAAGTTTCCAGAACAGCACTAGGCGTGACAGCTAGTTTAGTCTGGCTTCGGATGACCATTCCCACCCGCTTGGCTGACTTCACATGATTGGCCAAGTCTTCCCCCAACAGCATGGGAATGGGATAATCATCATAGGCTGCAAAAGTCCACGTTCCTGACCAGCCCTTGTACTGGACGGGCAACTTGTCTGTAGGCAAATTGAAAGAGTTGGACTTGAAGGGTTGAATCGTCACTTGGATCTCTGGATTGATTAAATTGGGGTCCACTAAGGAAGCATGGATAGCCGACACCTGTGCTCCAGTGTCCCTTCACGCAGTGACCTTCTTCCCACCCACACTCACAGTTTCCCTCCTCTCCAAGGGTATCTGGGAGGTATCTGGGCCTGAGGACCTCTGGTGTGATTCCAGTGCAATGAACAGTAATCGGTTGGGGTTCTTGGGGCAGTTGGCCTTCACATGTCCCAGCTCGTTATATTTAAAACATTGTGCAGCTGACGGGTCACTGCGGCGAGGTGGGTTGCTGGAGAACGGTGTGGCGAGACGATAAGGTGGCTGGAGGGTTCCTTGGAGAGTAGATGGGGCCTTGGGTGGCCCTCAGGAGTAGGGGGTGGTCTGAGGTTGTCCCTTCTGGTATCTGCTCCAACTGTGACCAGTTTTTTTCTTTTCTGCCACCTCCACCCATTTGGCTCCAATCTCCCCCGCCTCGATTACAGTTTTGGGCTTCCCATCTAGGATGCATCTTTCTATTTCCTCAGGAACACCCTCTAAGAATTGCTCCATTTGCATTAGGAAGGGCAAATCTTCTGGAGATTTAACACTTGCTCCTGATATCCAGGCATCCCAATGTTTCACAATGTGGTAGGAATGTCAGGTAAATGACACGTCGGATTTCCACCTTAGGGCTCTGAATCGCCGACGGGAATGCTCAGGTGTTAGCCCCATTCTGACTCTCGCCTTGGTTTTAAACAGTTCATACTGGTTCATGTGTTCCTTAGGCATTTCAGCCGCCACCTCAGCTAAGGGTCCACTGAGCTGCGGCCTCAGCTCTACCATGTATTGGTCTGTAGAGATGCTATACCCAAGGCAAGCTCTTTCGAAGTTTTCTAAGAAGGCCTCGGTATCATCACCTGCCTTGTAGGTGGGGAACTTTCTGGGATGGAGAGTGGTACCTGGAGAAGGATTGTTAGGATTTGCTGGTATATTCTGCTGAGCCTTTGCCTTCTCCATCTCTAGTGCATGCTTCCTCTCTTTTTCCTTCTCCTCCAGTTCTTTGGCCCTTGCCTCCATTTCTTTGTCCTTTGCCTCCATTGCTCTCCTGTGAGCAGCCTCTCAGTGTTTTTCTGCCTCTTTCGCTGCCTCCATTCTGGCTAACTCCAATTTGTGTAGTGTCTTGGTTTCTGTCATCTTTACCTCCCTGTTTTTTACTAACATTACACCCGAGGGTTAGAATTAAAACAAACTAAACTTGGCTTGTAAAATTTTTCTGTGCTGTAATAGGATACCTATATTCTCTGATAGTGATTGTCAGCCTACAGAAAAATAAATAAAAAAAAACCGTAATACCTTTGGCTCGAGGCAAATAGGCAGAAAACCCCTCTAGCTGCTCTTACGTAAAAAAACAACTTCAGGTCTGTGAAGAGTTGTGAATTTCCCTGCAGGAGGTTAACTATCCTGCCTTTAGGTAGAGAAAACTCCAGCTCACAAAAGACAATTCCCTTTTATCTCTGCTCTGGCCCCAAAGCAGAGAGAAAGACTCCAACTACTTCCAGTTGGAAACCTGATTTCCAGCAGCCCGAAGGAAAAAAAAATTCCCTTTTAAAATCTGTGTTTCTGGTTCAAAAAATTTCAAATTGATCTCAAAATGATTTCAAATTAATCCCACAGCTCTGCCATCATGTCAAGTTTCCTTCCCAACTATGAACTCTAGGGTACAGATACGGGGACCTGCATGAAAACTTCCTAAGCTTACTTTTACCAGCTTAGGTTAAAACTTCCCCAAGGTACAATCTATTTTACCCTTTGCCCTTGGACTTCCACTGCCACCACCAAACATTTAACCGTGTTTATTTTTGAGAAATTGTTGTTTGGAAACGTCTTTTCCCCCAAAATCCTCACCAAAAGCTTGCACCTCCCTGCCTGGGGAAGGCTTGATAAAAATCCTCACCAATTTGCATAGGTGACCACAGACCCAAACCCTTGGATCTTAAGAACAATGAAAAAAGCATTCAATTTCTTACAAGAAGAATGTTAATATAAGAAAAGGTAAAAAGAAATCACCTCTGTAAAATCAGGATGGTAAATACCTTACAGGGTAATTAGATTCAAAACATAGAGAATCCCTCTAGGCAAAACCTTAAGTTACAAAGACACAGACGGGAATATCCATTCTATTCAGCACAGCCTATTTTCTCAGCCATTTAAAGAAATCAGAATCTAACGCATATCGAGCTAGATTACTTACTAAATTCTAAGACTCCATTCCTGTTCTGTCCCCGGAAAAAGCATCACACAGACAGCCAGACCTTTGTTTCTCCCTCCCTCCAGCTTTTGAAAGTATCTTGTTTCCTCATTGGTCATTTTGGTCAGGTGCCAGTGAGGTTATCCTAGCTTCTTAACCCTTTACAGGTGAAAGGGTTTTTTTTTCTGGCCAGGAGGGATTTTAAAGGTGTTTACCCTTCCCTTTATTTTTATGACAAGCCCATTAAGTTGACAAAAATGGCTTCGTCGTCTGGATGGGTGCAGGGTTAAATCGATCTAATGCTGCTAAATTCGACCTAAACTCATAGTGTAGATTAGGGCTTAGAAGTCTACGTATACTATGTCAACCCTATTACCTTTATCTATCAAACTTGTAATCTCATCAAAAAGACATCATGCCTATTTGATAGGATCTATTTTCCAAAAAATCATGTTGATGTCTTTATTACATTATTTTCCTTTAATTCTTTATCAAGTCTTGTATCAGCCACCCCATTATCTTGCCTGGAATGGATGTCAGGCTAAAAGGCCTATAATTACCTAGGTCATCCCATTTGGCCTTTTAAAATATTGGCACATTAGCTTTTTCCCAGTCTTCTGGGAAATTCCCCATTGTTCCAAGACTTATAAAAAGGAATATTAAAGCTTCTCAGCCAAGTATTAAAACTTTTTCATGCAAGTTATCTGGATCTGCTGATTTAAAAATGTCTAACATTAGTAATTGCTGTTTAACATCCTCCTGAGATGCTAGTGGAATGAAAAGACTTATCATATGATTGGACTACCTCATCTGTTTTCCCTCCAAATACAGAATAGAAAAATGTATTGAACACTTCTGCATTTTATGCATTATTATTGATAACTCCACCATTTCCATCTAATAATGGACCAATACCATTGCTCGGATTCTTTTTGTCCCTAATATATTTGAAAAAATCCTTCTTACCATCCTTAACTCTACTGCATATACATATACATAAAACTGCCTCCATCTCCCCTCTAAACCAGGTCAGTTTTTTGACCAATACATCCTGCTTCCTCGATAGTGGCTTTTTGGGGCTTCTTGTAAAGTGTTCTTAAACAAGTCCCAATTAGCATTTGAATTTTTTGATTAAATTCTTCTTCCCAGTTTATTTGGCTCATATTTGTTTTCAGCTTTGTGAAATTAGCCTTTTTAAAGTACCAAGTATATACATTTTATTGGTCTGGACTGGACTCAGTTTGCATGTTATAAATGAGATCAAGTCACAATCACCTGTATGTAAGCTAGCATTCATTTTTAGTTCTGTGACCAGTCCCACTTTATCTGCCAAGACGAGGTCTAATATACAACACCCATGTGTTTGATGCCACACTTTCTGAGTTAGGAAATTGTTATCTACAATCGAAATTCTAATGAGGTTTTACTACTGGCAGCATGATATCTTCAGCCTGTGTCATTCAAATTGAAGTCCCCTATAACAATGCAGCTTATTTTGATACATAAAAAAAGATGAGGAATGGAAGTAGAAGTATGTAACTCTAAGACAAATGTTAATAAGGCTACCAGCATCTGTGATCTGATCATAGACCATGAGTTTGCATATATTACAGAAGCTTAAGAGGAAGAAACTTTAAAAGTATATTTTTTAATGTAGATGTCTCCTGACAAATGTAACTTTTTTCTGTTCACAAATTGTGAACCAATTAAGATTTGTGAACTTATCCATTATTAAAAATTATTTGCAGAATAATTTCTCAAAACAATTAATCTGTAACTTGTTTGCAAGCAATTCTTTTTGAACAGTCAATATTGGACATTCAAAATTTGAGCTGTTTTGGACATGTCACATGACATTTCTGCTCTTAATGCCCTTAATGTCACAAATACTCAGCAATATTTGCATAAAATATGTGTTTCAATGAACATAGGTGATAATAAATTAGAACTTATTTGCTAGAATATTTAAAGAAAGTTAAAAGAGGGGTATGAATTGAGTCAAAGTAAATTCATTCAAGCACAAATGAACATTCATAGTAAAGTTTTTGGGCTAGCTCTACTAGTGAGAATGTAGAGCTTTAAAAAAAGAGTCATCCTTGATTGTTCTTCCTACCACTTAAACATTTTTATTGTGAAGAAAGCATCCCATATATCAAATTGATATTAGTATTACTAATGGCTGCATGCTTTTCTAAGGCATCCATCACCATAGTATGTATGCACTGTCATATAGATTGTAATGTAATCAACTTTCAGGGGGAGAAGTCATTTCACCCCTCCTCCCTATTTGCAGCCTGGTTACTAAGGAAATGCCTAGTGAAAGAAGATTCCTCATCACAGTCTGAAAGTTGCAAGACTTGGATTCAGCCTTGACCTCTGGTAAATTCCACAGTTAAGAGCCTTCTACTAGTAATCCCTGGCTTCCAACAAGGTTCTGTACAAGTCCTATTCATGCATAGACCTCAAAGTGCTTTAACAATAAGGAAAGTGTCATCATCTTATTTTACAATTGTCACAGTTACAGGGTGAGCTGTGCTTTAGACCCCTTTTGGTCTCTCGCAAGTGCATCGCTTTGGAACAGGTTCCACTACCTTCACCATTCTCTGGGTAGAACCTTGTGGTCCTTCCACACAGACTACCTCTCTGGGCTGCAGTCCTCCTCTTCTCCCAGCATTTATCAGCCATGTTAACCCAAAAGGCTCAATTGTGTTTGGCATCTGCAAAACCTTTTCCTCCAGGAGCCTAAGATCAGCTTCTTCAAACCACCAGGACTGAAATTCAGAGTGGACTACAAGATGGGCTGATGAAGCAGAACACGGAATTTCTAAATTAGCAGATGATCTCAAAGAGAACAAATTACAAGTTATGAAGAACTATTACAGGTTATCAAGACTACTAAGACCAAGCTAACTGATCTAGAAAGCCACCCACAAAAATGTAACATCAGGATTATGGGTCTCTCTGAGGAAACAGAGAAAGGTAAACCTTCTGAATTTGTCCCTAAACTGCTCACCAAGTAGTTGGATGAGCCAGCAGATTGTTATTTTGATCTAGAATGGGTATACCAGGCCCTTGCCCCCAAGCCAGCTACAAAAGCTTAGCCTAGAGCATTGATTGTGAAGTTCTTGAAGTTTACCATTAAGGAGCTGTCAAGGTTCCTTCCCCACTCTGAACTCTAGGGTACAGATGTGGGGACCTGCATGAAAAACCCCCTAAGCTTATTTTTACCAGCTTAGGTTAAAATTCCCCCAAAGGTACAAACTATTTTACCTTTTGTCCCTGGACATTATTGCTGCCATCAGCAAGAGTCTAACAAAAAACAACAGGGAAAGAGCCCACTTGGAAATGTCTCCCCCCTCCATATCCCCCCAAACCCTACACCTCCTTTCCTGGGAAAGGCTTGATAAAAATCCTCACCAATTTGCATAGGTGAACACAGACCCAAACCCTTGGATCTTAAGAACAAGGAAAAAGCAATCAGGTTCTTAAAAGAAGAATTTTAATTAAAGAAAAAGTAAAAGAATCACCTTTGTAAAATCAGGATGGTAAATACCTTACAGGGTAATCAGATTCAAAACATAGAGAATTCCTCTAGGCAAAACCTTAAGTTACAAAAAGACACAAAAACAAGAATATATATTCCATTCAGCACAACTTAATTTATCAGCCATTTAAACAAAACAGAATCTAACGAGATTGCTTATTAACTCTTTACAGGAGTTCTGACCTGCATTCCTGCTCTGGTCCCGGCAAAAGCAACACACAGACAGAGAGAAAGCTTTGTCTCCCCCCCTCCCCCCAGCTTCGAAAGTATCTCATCTCCTCATTGGTCATTTTGGTCAGGTGCCAGTGAGGTTATCTTAGCTTCTTAACCCTTTACAGGTGAAAGGGTTTTTCCTCTGGCCAGGAGGGATTCAAAGGTGTTTACGCTTCCCCTTTATATTTATGACAGGAGCTTATATTGAAGAAATCCAGAGGAAAAAAAGAACTATTATGGGAAGAAGCAGCAATTGAAACACTGCTCTTTCAAGATCATGCCTGTGGTGTGGACAGCTTTAAACCAAGTGAAACAACTGGCCAGAAAGATGGACTTGAAGTATTTTATTAAATTCTCAGCAATGCTCCATATTAAGAATGACAAGAAGATAGTATCATTCAGTTCCCCTCAGAAGGCAGAAAAATACCTCACAAATCTGCAAACTCCTCCCTCACAATAGGAAGCATCCGTGGAATGATCTGACCCTATGGAATGTATGTATTGCTCTCTGAGATCTGCTGTGGCTGCTGAAAACTAGTTGATGGGTCCTAATTGATATTCATATGTTAATTCCTTATTTTTCCTCTCTCTCACTGGGGCTGACTGGTTATCACCAACTTATGTCTTATTGCCTTCACTCATGGGAAAGGAGCATCAATGTAAAATCTATCATTTGCTTAGTAATTATATATATATTTCCTTCATTAGATGATGCTTGCTTATGGACTAATGTATTAAGGTTCTACTGATAATAGGTAATTATTGTAGTTGTAAAGTTTGGGGCTCTAGGGTTGTGAGGCTCTCCAAGCTTCACTTGATCTGGCTGCCCCCTTTGGCTGTTAAGTGCGTATTTTGGACTGTTTAAATAGCTTATTCATTTTGATTGTATGGCAGTAATGTGCATCTCTCTCCACTAAAGTTTCCATTTTGTTTTTTCATTTATTTTATTTCTCTTTCTATCCCCCTCCTGTTACCCTCCCAAGCTGGGAATTTCCTCCCCACTCTGTAGAATACATACTGGGAAGTGCACACCCTACCCCTGGATTATATAACTTTTGCTGTTTAAATATGCAAGAACTGTATGCTGCTCAGGAAAATTCACAATTTGTCATTTATTCACAGAGTGACTTTATATTTTATTTGGTATATTTTAACAACGAAGGCGCCAATAATTAAATTAGTCTCCTGGAATATAAAGGGTTTTAATAACCCTATTGAAAGAAAAAATATATATACAAAATGCTTAACAAAAAGAGAATGTTGACATCACCATGCTCCAGGAGACACATCTGACAGAAGTTGAAGCTTGTAAACTGAATAAAGATTGGGTAGGCCTCTCGCGATCTAGATGCTTTAATTCTAAAGTGAGGGGCATTGCTGTACTAGTGCATAACGTCGAATGTTAATATTCTGAGCACAAGACCTAACAATGAGGGCAGATTTGCAGTCTTTAAGGCTGAAATTGGCAATTCTGTAATAATCTTTGTCAATCTGTATGGGCCAAATCAGGATGATCCCAATTTTTTTCATAAATTTATTAGTGTAAATGACATGGGCCACCATCCTATTATTATAGCTGGAGACTTTAACATAACTCCAGACCCAATCCTTGACAAATCTTTTCCATCTCCTTATAAGAACACTAATACTTCTCAGGTACTTCACACACCCTGTAGGCCTCAATCAGCCATATATGTATGGAGATTGGGTAATTCTACAGCCAGCGACAATAGCTTCACCTCCTACCCCGAAGTTCATTGGACGTATTCAAGATTGGACTATTTCTTAGTTCTGTCACTGATTGTGTCATTGGTACTATTGTTATTTCTGTCCATTCTCTGATACATGTGTCTTTTAGGCTCCCCCAGGATATGCATCCCCAACTAAAATGTGGAGATTAAACACCTCTCTGCTGTCGGATACATCATTTGTTAACTCTATCCACTAGGCGTTAGAACTTTAAAAAAAAGTGTCCCAACTGTTTCATCAGCTGCCACAGTTTGGGAGCCTTTAAAGCCTTCATCAGAGACTGTATCACCTCTTAGGTCACCACTAAACAAATGGAGAGAACATAGACTCAGGGCCGTCCTTAGGATTTATGGGGCCCTATGCCCGACAGCAGCCCGAGCTTGCAGCCCAGCAGAGGGTGTGGAGGGACGAGATAGCAAATGATAACGAGACGCCCGGTCCGCCTAACGGTGACAAAGAGTCACAGTTCCCTGCAGAGACCCCCGTACCCTCTCCCTCATGCAGAATGGACATGCAGAAGGTACCAAATTAAAAGCACTAAACTTAGAAATACAAAATGTCAGTCACAGGTTTTTTGATATGCCCTGAAGTTTGTCAGACATTTATTTGCAAAAACTTTGTAGCAAGGGTGAGTCAGTTGTCTTCCTGAATACAAAATTAAATATTATGGAATACATAATGCAGCTCTTCTCTGTTTTACATTTTCTTATTCAATATTTCTAAGCTGATTTTATAACTTAAATGTACTCTTAAGCCTTCATAAAGTAATCATTCCAGATTACTACATATTTAACTCACTGAAACACATTATTTTAAATTAATTAGTCACAGAGGTTTAGTGTGTTCATAACAATGTTCATTGCCTTTAGAAAAAGGGAACACTAATTTACTTTGTGTGATCTCCAAAACAATAGAGATGTTTATGAAATTTCATCAACTTTAAAAAATATGTTTCCAAAGGTTTTAGGCATAACAAAGGATTTTATATCTTTCTAAGGTACCAGTTTTGCTGGAGGATTCTCTTAAAACTAGTACATCAGATATTCAGAAGTAAAGAAAGTAAAGTCCAGCTATCTGAAGGAAAGGGTTGTTGTCCCTTTAAGGGCTCTCTTCAATGGGGGTTTGGGGGGAGAAGGGGTGAAGGGAGAAAGGGATGGACAGAAAGGATACGAAGATTTTGGAAGCAAGTTTTTTTTACTATAGTAATTAAAATGTGTATTTTAGATAAGGGTGGTCTTTTGAAGAATTTATTTAAAAACTATATGTCTGAAGATCCAAGCATTTAAGGCTAAAGATGATTGTGCATCTAAAAATCTATGGAAGGATTTTTTAGAGATGTGATTTTATAATATTCACCAACGAAATATTTTTAAAACAAATTTTAAACTATGATCCTGTGTAGACTGACATGTTCTGAGTAAATATTACAGGAATGCACAACTGTTTTTGTCAGTAAATTCAGAAACAGACAGTATATACCTGGGGTTTGGCAAATGCCTGTTAAATGGCTTCACTATCGCTTGAATGGCTCTTTAACAGTTTCAATATTGTGCTGATAGGTCTGGCAGGCTTTTTCACTTTTAACTACTAGATTCCCTCCCAAGGAAGACTCAGCAGGCTGCAGCAGCCAGCTGTGGGAGCCTGCAGGAAGGGTCAGAACAGGGATAGGAAAGCCATATGCCTAAGGATGGCCATGCATAGACTTGATATCCTTGCAAAGGAAATTAACGCCTTGGATGTAGATTATGTTTCTGCACCATCCCAAGAAAATCGCAGAACCTTCATCAATCTAAGATATGAAGTCAACAAACTTCTGTCCCAAAAAGCGGAGTTTGCTTTATTCTGTTTGAAGCAAAACTACCAGGAATCTGGTGTAAGAGCTGCCAAGCTGTTGGCATATAGATTTAAGCAAAATGCTATTACAAAAGATTGCTGCTATTCATGATAATAGCAATACATTATATATAAACAATAAACAACTTTAACGGTTTTATTCAAAGCTATATTTAGCTGATAAGTGTTTCAGTTAAGATGCCCTAGATAACTTTTGTAGTGGATTGTCTCTGCTCCAGTTCTTTTAGAGTATCCATTCCACCCAGACTGGTAGGTGAGGCACACATATACCGATAAAAAGAAAAGCAGTATTTGTGGCACCTTAGAGACTAACAAATTTATTAGAGCATAAGCTTTCGTGAGCTACAGCTCACTTCATCGGATGCATTTGGTGGAAAAAACAGAGGAGAGATTTATATACACACACAGAGAACATGAAACAATGGGTTTATCATACACACTGTAAGGAGAGTGATCACTTAAGATGAGCCATCACCAGCAGCAGGGGGGGAAAGGAGGAAAACCTTTCATGGTGACAAGCAAGGTAGGCTAATTCCAGCAGTTAACAAGAATATCAGAGGAACAGTGGCGGGTGGGGTGGGGTGGGGTGGGGGGGAGAAATACCATGGGGAAATAGTTTTACTTTGTGTAATGACTCATCCATTCCCAGTCTCTATTCAAGCCTAAGTTAATTGTATCCAGTTTGCAAATTAATTCCAATTCAGCAGTCTCTCGTTGGAGTCTGTTTTTGAAGCTTTTTTGTTGAAGGATAGCCACTCTTAGGTCTGTAATCGAGTGACCAGAGAGATTGAAGTGTTCTCCAACTGGTTTTTGAATGTTATAATTCTTGATGTCTAATTTGTGTCCATTCATTCTTTTACGTAGAGACTGTCCAGTTTGGCCAATGTACATGGCAGAGGGGCATTGCTGGCACATGATGGCATATATCACATTGGTAGATGCGCAGGTGAAGGAGCCTCTGATAGTGTGGCTGATGTGATTAGGCCCTATGATGGTATCCCCTAAATAGATATGTGGAAAGAGTTGGCAACGGGCTTTGTTGCAAGGATAGGTTCCGGGGTTAGTGGTTCTGTTGTGTGGTGTGTGGTTGCTGGTGAGTATTTGCTTCAGATTGGGGGGTTGTCTGTAAACAAGGACTGGCCTGTCTCCCAAGATTTGTGAGAGTGATGGGTCGTCCTTCAGGATAGGTTGTAGATCCTTGATGATGCGTTGGAGAGGTTTTAGTTGGGGGCTGAAGGTGATGACTAGTGGCGTTCTGTTCTTTTCTTTGTTGGGCCTGTCCTGTAGTAGGTGACTTCTGGGTACTCTTCTGGCTCTGTCAATCTGTTTCTTCACTTCAGCAGGTGGGTATTGTAGTTGTAGGAATGCATGATAGAGATCTTGTAGGTGTTTGTCTCTGTCTGAGGGGTTGGAGCAAATGCGGTTATACCGTAGAGCTTGGCTGTAGACAATGGATCGAGTGGTATGATCTGGATGAAAGCTAGAGTCATGTAGGTAGGAATAGCGGTCAGTAGGTTTCCGATATAGGGTGGTGTTTATGTGACCATCGCTTATTAGCACCGTAGTGTCCAGGAAGTGGATCTCTTGTGTGGACGGTCCAGGCTGAGGTTGATGGTGGGATGGAAATTGTTGAAACCATTACAATCTACATACCACACAGACTATGCTGACAGCTTGTGCCACACACTCTCAAAGAAACTGTGGAACCACCTGATCAACATCCTCTACAGCAAACAGGGAAAGATTAAGAATGAGCTCTCAAAACTGGATACTCTCATAAAGAACCTACCTTCCACACAAACTTCCTCGTGGCTGGACTTTACAAAAACTAGACAAGCCATTTACAACACACACTTTGCTTCTCTACAAAAGAAAAAGGCCACTAAGCTATCTAAACTACTACATGCCACAAGGGGCCACAACAATGGTTCCTGTAACCCACCCAGCAATATTGTTAATCTATCCAACTATACTCTTAGCCCAGCAGAAGAAGCTGTCCTATCTCGGGGCCTCTCCTTTTGCCCCTCCACCCCCACGAACATGATACAGTTCTGTGGTGACCTAGAATCCTATTTTCGACGTCTCAGACTCAAGGAATATTTCCAACACTCCTCTGACCAACATATTAACCCACAGAGACCTTCCTGCCAACACTACAAAAAGAAGGATTCTGGGTGGACTCCTCCTGAAGGTCGAAACAGCAGCCTGGATTTCTACATAGACTGCTTCCGCCGACGTGCACGAGCTGAAATTGTGGAAAAGCAGCATCGCTTACCCTATAACCTCAGCCATGCAGAACACAGTGCCATCCACAGCCTCAGAAACAACTCTGACATCATAATCAAAAAGGCTGACAAAGGAGGTGCTGTCGTCATCATGAATAGGTCGGAGTATGAACAAGAGGCTACTAGGCAGCTCTCCAACACCACTTTCTACAAGCCATTACCCTCTGATCCCACTGAGAGTTACCAAAAGAAACTACAGCATTTGCTCAAGCAACTCCCTGAAAAAGCACAAGAACAAATCCGCACAGACACACCCCTAGAACCCCGACCTGGGGTATTCTATCTGCTACCCAAGATCCATAAACCTGGAAATCCTGGACGCCCCATCATCTCAGGCATTGGCACCCTGACAGCAGGATTGTCTGGCTATGTAGACTCCCTCCTCAGGCCCTTTATTACCAGCACTCCCAGCTATCTTCGAGACACCACTGACTTCCTGAGGAAACTACAGTCCATTGGTGATCTTCCTAAAAACACCATCCTAGCCACTATGGATGTAGAAGCCCTCTACACCAACATTCCACACAAAGATGGACTACAAGCCGTCAGGAACAGTATCCCCGATACTGTCATGGCTAACCTGGTGGCTGAACTTTGTGACTTTGTCCTCACCCATAACTATTTCACATTTGGTGACAATGTATACCTTCAAATCAGCGGCACTGCGATGGGTACCCGCATGGCCCCACAGTATGCCAACATTTTTATGGCTGACTTAGAACAACGCTTCCTCAGCTCTCGTCCCCTAATGCCCCTACTCTACTTGCGCTACATTGATGACATCTTCATCATCTGGACCCATGGAAAAGAAGCCCTTGAGGAATTCCACCATGATTTCAACAATTTCCATCCCACCATCAACCTCAGCCTGGACCAGTCCACACAAGAGATCCACTTCCTGGACACTACGGTGCTAATAAGCGATGGTCACATAAACACTACCCTATATCGGAAACCTACTGACCGCTATTCCTACCTACATGCCTCTAGCTTTCATCCAGATCATACCACACGATCCATTGTCTACAGCCAAGCTCTACGATATAACCGCATTTGCTCCAACCCCTCAGACAGAGACAAACACCTACAAGATCTCTATCATGCATTCCTACAACTACAATACCCACCTGCTGAAGTGAAGAAACAGATTGACAGAGCCAGAAGAGTACCCAGAAGTCACCTACTACAGGACAGGCCCAACAAAGAAAAGAACAGAACCCCACTAGCCATCACCTTCAGCCCCCAACTAAAACCTCTCCAACGCATCATCAAGGATCTACAACCTATCCTGAAGGACGACCCATCACTCTCACAGATCTTGGGAGACAGCCCAGTCCTTGCTTACAGACAGCCCCCCAATCTGAAGCAAATACTCACCAGCAACCACACACCACACAACAGAACCACTAACCCAGGAACCTATCCTTGCAACGAAGCCCGTTGCCAACTCTGTCCACATATCTATTCAGGGGATACCATCATAGGGCCTAATCACATCAGCCACACTATCAGAGGCTCCTTCACCTGCGCATCTACCAATGTGATATATGCCATCATGTGCCAGCAATGCCCCTCTGCCATGTACATTGGCCAAACTGGACAGTCTCTATGTAAAAGAATGAATGGACACAAATCAGACGTCAAGAATTATAACATTCAAAAACCAGTTGGAGAACACTTCAATCTCTCTGGTCACTCGATTACAGACCTAAGAGTGGCTATCCTTCAACAAAAAAAGCTTCAAAAACAGACTCCAACGAGAGACTGCTGAATTGGAATTAATTTGCAAACTGGATACAATTAACTTAGGCTTGAATAGAGACTGAGAATGGATGAGTCATTACACAAAGTAAAACTATTTCCCCATGGTATTTCTCCCCCCCCACCCACCCGCCACTGTTCCTCTGATATTCTTGTTAACTGCTGGAATTAGCCTACCTTGCTTGTCACCATGAAAGGTTTTCCTCCTTTCCCCCCCTGCTGCTGGTGATGGCTTATTTTAAGTGATCACTCTCCTTACAGTGTGTATGATAAACCCATTGTTTCATGTTCTCTGTGTGTGTATATAAATCTCTCCTCTGTTTTTCCACCAAATGCATCCAATGAAGTGAGCTGTAGCTCACGAAAGCTTATGCTCTAATAAATTTGTTAGTCTCTAAGGTGCCACAAGTACTGCTTTTCTTTTTGCGAATACAGACTAACACGGCTGCTACTCTGAAACCTGACATATACCGATGTATCTTGGTCTGCCCTGAGAGCAAACAATCCTTTTCCCCTCGCTGGGGAGCAATGCAAAGTACAGGGGAAAGCACAAATATGATTCATAAAAAATTACTTAATATTCCCATTTTGTCACACATGGAAATTAATTAATGAATACTACTTAGCGGGCAAATGCCACAATAAATGTAGCAGCTCCACAATAATCAGAAACCACCATGCTTGTGTCCAAATCATATTGATATTATAGAAATGAACAAAAAAAACCAAAGACCTGTCAGAAGGAAGAACATCATAGAACTGTTCTACATGATAAATCCCTCACATGAAGGTCACATAAAAGGTGCCTGTTATGAGTTGGGTTAAATCCCTTTGGAACTGGTGGGGGGAGAGGAGAGAGTGTGTGTGTGTGTGTGTGTGTAAAAACACCACTGTTTATTTAAGATAGTTGTAAGAGGAATTAAGCTCCTTATGGAACCAGATAAACAATAGGGGCCTCAAACCAAAACACAGGCACATCTCTGCCCACATCTGCGATCACTTGGGAATTTGAACTATGTGGTCAGAGACACTGTGCTGGGTATTGCTTTGAGTAGAGAGGTGTGCATGTGAGAGAGAGACAGAAAAGAGACAACAGAAGGATACAGTGGAGCAGAAACCCCAGGACACAGCCTGGGCAAGCAATGGAAGCGTGGCCCTTTGAAAAAGCTAGACACACCTTTTGGCCTGAATGGGGCTTGGAACTCTAAATAAAGAAACTGCCTCCTGTGATTTGATTCCCCTCATGTTCAGGGAAACAGGACTTTGTACATTGTTTCTAAATAAATAGGATTACCTAACTCCAGCATCATTTTTTTCTCCTAACTAGAACAAGGGCAGGACCCCAATATTTTGGATTACAGTTCAGATCAAAAAGAGTAAGAATTAATTAGTCATGTTTTCACTCCATGCATTTTGTGCCTTGATCCCCTGGAAGTTACACGAGCAGCCAGTGGGTGCGAGAATAAGTGCCAGACATAATGCCATGCCATTGAAACAGAAATTCCCACATTTAAGTTGAGATCAAAAGCCTGGTCTTGTGGCTAAGACACTGAACTGGGACTCAAAGTTGCTGTAGTTAAGGCATGCATGAGTTGAGGGAAGTTATGTAATCTCTCTTTTCTGGCATATGTGAAACTAATTTTCCTCAGTTCTCCATCCATACAATAAAAATACTTTCCTACATTGTTATTATAAGTATAAATGTATTAATGTTCATGAGGTATTCAAATATGACAGTGTTGTGTAAAGATCTAGATAGATTTATGGGTTTTATGGTCATTTCTTGTGGCTCTGGCCTATATGTGATTTTTTTTTTATAGGGCATTCACTTGATTGTTCTGCACCAAAAGTGATTCCTTAGATGATCCAATGGAAGAGTTATTAAGGCTACAGATTTTTGTCAAGTAATTATTCTCCTTTTCAAGACTTGTCATATCTCTTAAGTTCATTTTTCAGTTTTCACAAACTTTGTTGAACAGAACAGTGCTATGGGTACATTCATAGAAAGATCCAAAGGTGCATTGTGAATGCAGTATACAGGAATCCCTTGCACTTCAGTGTTGGGTGTAACTACATCTCAGGCTAAAAGATGTCAGCTACTTAACAGAGCACAGCAGTTTCAGGCAAGGATTGAGAAGTAATAGCAGAGCCAATTGATGTTCTCAAATATGAAGCTCCCAGGTAAAGAATAAAAGCAGGTAACTATAGTATCTTTCAGGGCCGTGTGTCAATAATGAAACCTCACTATTTTTCTTTTGCCAACTTCCCTCAAATAAGTCATTGCTTTGTTATGACCCGAGAGTTTTTTTTGGCTCCAAGATGTTCAATAAATGCATTTCATAAATCCTTCTCAACCTACATTATAGACTAACGAGAAAGATATTTCTTCTTTTTCAAGACTTCCAGCTAAGGAAACAAATGAAACTGACTCATTCTAAGACTTTCCGTAACTTGTTGATCACTTTCCTTCTTGCCCCTTTCCCCAACCCCTCTACCACCAACCTCCACCTCACTCAGTTTCTCTCAGTGTCTTTCTCTGTAGTCAAAGCTTAATGAAAGAACGCCAGATTCTACAGATAACCCCCATAACTAAGAAACCTATATGATCCACCTGGAAAATTCCACTGAGCATGATTAGTCATTTCAAAGTGGCATGTTTATCATGAATTACTGAACAGTTTAGCTAATTTTATTACTAGTGAGCACTGAATCACCATTTTTGAACGTACAGTAGGTCTTTCACCACCCACATGGACATGCTCATTCGCTTCTAGGAGAAGAAAGCGATGCCAATGTCAGAGCTTAAACTCAAATTATGAAGATTTGTTAGGTATTTTAGGTAAACATTTCAGCAAGAGTCCTTAACAAGAGATGTGTAGTCCTGCTTGTTATCATAATAGCTTAATACCATTAGCAGAGGAAACTGATTCATTGCTTGGAAACACTAAACATTTTTCTCTTGCCCTGGATCAATAGAAGAGTTGTAATTTTGAAGATTTTCTTCCATTTTTTTCCTGTCTAATTTGTAACCAACAAAATTTTCCATTCTTTTATTCTTGCTATGTTTTCTTCTTGTGCCCATCTAGGTTATCTGTAATAATGAAGATCTGGTATCATGCCAACATCACCAGCATATTTTCCTTATGCTATTTTTTATTACATAATTAACTTTCAAGCCTGTTAGTTTCTTGACATTATCCCACTAACCCTTTTGGCTTCTGTTCAGGAAAGTGCTCACTTTAGTACATGTTTAACTTCAAGCAGGTGAGTGGGCCCATTGACTCTGACCTCTTCTGTATCCCCTGCATACTGACAAACAACCACAAACAAACAAATAAATAAAGCAGAAACGGGGGGGGGGGGGGGAAGAGTCTGGAAAAATGGCAAGAAATCAAACTTTATTCAGTCAAAATAAATTCCTTCACAAAGAGGAAATTCAACATAAAGGATGTCAATAGAAAGAGACAAGCAGT
The DNA here is from genome assembly GCF_009764565.3 of Dermochelys coriacea. Taxonomy (NCBI): domain Eukaryota; kingdom Metazoa; phylum Chordata; order Testudines; family Dermochelyidae; genus Dermochelys; species Dermochelys coriacea. Next base: position 169,703,860 of record NC_050069.1, on the reverse strand, counting down.
GGTTGGTAGAATGTAATCTGGAAGTCAGAAGAAATATGAGGGAATATGAAAAGCTAACAGCTAAGAACCCAGAGACTAATAAGGAATGACTTAAGTATAGTGGAAGGAAGCCTGTGACAGTCATTTTATCTGTTTGATTTCCAGAGAATAAAAGGAGTAAACAAGGAGGGAAATGTCTTCAGTGATTCTTGTATTTAGTCTTGATTTATGGACAGATGACCATGAAGTAATATTTACCTTAGAACTTTCATTTGCATGTAATAAAAAGGAGGCACTATATGAGGATTGGAGGGTAGCCAGTGTTACATCTCTCTTTTTAAAATCTTGCTAGGGTTTGTTGTGGGGATTACAGGCATGTGAACCTTACTCTGGAATTTGGTCGGTTGAATGAAACAATTCAGTATTGACAACTGCAACATAATATATATTAGATGAAACAATTAGAACTATATCCTTATACACCAATAGTCTCTACAATAGCTGCTTAAGAATCCCAGGATCATAGTCATGAAGCAGCAGCCAATGGGTATCTCTAGACTGTGTTTTAAAACCTGCAGCAGTAAGTCTCAGAGCCCAGGTCCACAGAATTGGGCTCATGCCAAAGCACTAAAAAAACAGCCAGACCTTGTGGCTCAGAGTCTGAAACCCTCCCCCTCCCCAGGCTTTAATACCTGAACCCAAATGTCTACACAGCTGGTTCTACCGCCATTGTGTGAGCCCCACGCTCCAGACCCAGGCTCTGAGACTTGCTGCCATGGATTTTAAAACGCAATCTGGACATACCCAGTAAAGAACAAGTAGTTAAGTTGTATGAAGAACAGGACTGAAAATACACCATTCATCTTAAAAATCACGTTCCCTTTTGTCAACCTCATCTCTAAAAGAACTAGCAGAAACAGAAAAGGTCCACAGAATGTCAAGAAAATTATAGGTATGGAAAAATGTCCATGTGAGTAAAGATGAGACTATTTAGTTTAGACAGGAGATAAATAAGAAGTTACATAAGAAGATGTATGAGAGGCAATTAATGATATAGAAATAAGGAGACAAATGCGCCTATTTACTTTCTCATAATGCAAGAACAAGGAGATCCCAAAAGATGAGTCAGAGGACCAAGTCTTACTTGCTCCACTTGCAACTGGTAAGGGAGGCCTCAGTAGGCAACTCCTGGAGGTCTGAACTCTCTGCTCTTCTCTTCCAGCAGGGCACCTTCTTAGGGCCAGGCAGTAGGACCTTTGATGGGGGCAGCAAATGCCTGATATACTCCATCACACAGCAGTAAAGTAGAGTGGTGTCCTCCCCGACCCTTCGCCCCATCAAAAAAAAAATTACACAACACCACAAGCCTAGGTCAAAAGTGTGTCTAACTCATGATAAGAAAAGGAGTACTTGTGGCACCTTAGAGACTAACAAATTTATTAGAGCATAAGCTTTCGTGAGCTACAGCTCACTTCATCGGATGCTTATGCTCTAATAAATTTGTTAGACTCCAAGGTGCCACAAGTACTCCTTTTCTTTTTGCGAATACAGACTAACACGGCTGCTACTCTGAAACATAACTCATGATAACAGACAAAAAGTTGGGAAGAACTGGAGGAAAGTCAAAGTCCACAGTAATTGTTCTAGTAATTCTTCCTCTTCTGCAACAGGAAATAGTAAATGCCTCAATTGTTCTTTTTTTAGGCTTCGCCTTCTTGGTGTGATTATGTGGGAATGTTTTGTTGTGTTTTTTTTTAAAGAGATAGGAAAAAAATGGGAACGTAGCACTTATATCAGATGCTTATGAAGAGGAGGAGGAAAAGGGATTCATTTTTCTTGAAAACATAGTTCCAACTTGGCTAGTCCATTTTCTTTCACATGTCAGTGGTAAAAGCTTTTTGTTCTAATGTGGAATCTGACACCAAAAGTACTTCATTAAAGCCAAAGAACAGGGCAATGGAAATGTCGTTGACCCAGACCAATGAACAGCTTTCATAACTTTTCTTTTGGTCTTTAGTAACAGCTACACATGAGTGGAATGTATGAAGAAAGAGGGAATGTCATTCCCAGCCTGATCAAACATTTATCTAATCCAAGAATGAATATTATTCAGTCTTACAGGACCGCAAGGACCTCTATTATGGACAAATTGCTTATCCATATCCGTTATAAACCAAATAAAATATTTGAATTAGGTCTTGAGACAGGGTACAGGTACCATCACCTTTACTGGTATCCTTTATTCCACAGCAAGCAGTAAATGGATTTAATCATCTCTTGGTTTGCTCTACTGTCAATTAGAACTTCATCTTTCAGAAGACTCTTCTTGATCCAGATTTTGACACTGAATATCATTTGTAGACAGCGAGATGAAAGAAAGCTGTTAAATATCCATTAAATATCTCGGCAATGCCACCATCACAGCTAACTCCCTTGCTCCCTAAGCAGTATTAACAGTGAGATGTCAAAACAGAGCACTGGAACAAACTAATAAAGAGCAATGAGCTGAGACACAGGAGTGGATGGGATTCATCCAAGAGCTCTGACAGAACTCAATGTTAAAATGGCTGAGATGCTTAAAAATATACATTATATATATACACACTAGCTCTTGTTTAAGTCAGCTACTGTACTAGAGAACTGAAGGGTTGCAAAAAAGGATTAATGTGCTGGAATGATCCTGGGAATTTCAAATCAATTAACCCTACTTTGGTACCAATTAACTGAATGAATTGTTAACAGAGTTATAGAACTCTTACAATACTTCTCTAATTTCCAGGTGCCATGCAGGGCTTGTCTACACTTTACAGTGATGGAACCTCTACCACTGTAGCACTTAGTAAGGACATTACCTACACTGTTGGGAGAAGCTTTCCTGTCAGTATAGGTACTCCACCTCCCCAAGAGGCAGTAGCTATGTCAGCCTCCTGTCAACATAGTACACCAGGAGTTAGGTCAGTAAAACTGCATTGCCTCTGGAAATTTCCACTACATGAATCTGACCAAGTGGGTATTCACCCATGAAAGCTTATGCTCCAATACGTCTGTTAGTCGCCACAGGACTCTTTGCCGCTTTTACAGATCCAGACTAACACGGCTACCCCTCTGATACTTGTTCTATCTAGAGATCAAAGTTATCCTCAGGTGGCCAAGGTGGCTTCGTCGCAGAAACAAGTAATGATGGGTTTTTTTAATGGGACTATCCTCCAGATGTGACTTTATAGCATTCTCCTTGAACAAACTTAAGGCTTGAATCAGGGTAGCAACAGGAGAGGGTCAAGGTACCATGGCACTACACAAGTTAATACATCATTTAAAGCCTTTCCTTTCTTTTCTAGGAATACCTAAAGTGCCTGGCAAAAATCAGGTTTTATGTTGGAACTAGAAGTTTGATTTGCCTTCCCCACATCAATAGCATCCATGGTAGAATTTCTTGCATACATGCTGCAGATCCAGTGTCTCATAGGCGTCACACAGCTCTGGGCACAGCTGACAAGATTTTTATGCACCTTCATTCTTTCCAAGACACTCACAATATTAACTGCTTCCTCAGTTTATGAGATAGCAGCTAATTGAGGTAATCCTCACAACAGGATGCCTTGGTGGTACTGAATTCCATTATTGCACCAATCCACTAGGAGGTTGACTCCACCTTGCTTTGAGTTCCAGAAGTCAATGTTTAAATGGTCACTGTATCTCAGTCAAGCTCAAACAACTGATCCCAGCAGTGCCACTCCTCCATCAGGCAGGATGTCAGAGAGCCCAGTAATTTGTAGGCTGAGGCAGTATTGATCTGATCTGTGGAATTACCTGTATCCACAGAATGCATGACACAGTCACAGCTGAATTGAGATAGATTTCAACCATACTAGTTTATTCTTTAATTAGAAAGCGAGTCTTCCCTTGCCTGGACTTACTCACTGACTTCCATGGGAGCAGGCCCAGGCCCCTTATGGTATAGCAGCAGCAAGCATCCTGGGTTGACAGACACGGGGGGCTAAAGCTAGTGCTCTAAAAATGGCTGTGTAAACATTGCTCTGATGCTGCAGCTCAGGCTGGAGTTTGGGCTCTGAAGCCCACCCCTCTCCTTAGGGGGGTTGTACCTTACGTACAACATATGCCTTTGTTCAGAATGTGGAAAATCCATTTGTGTGTTTCATACACATTAAAGGCCTAAATTCAACCTTCAAAATACACACTATTTCCAGGAGAGTAGGTATTATATACCAAAGGGCAGATTTTGGCTCTTCAGTGGACCGTGCTAAAAAAAAAAAAAATTTTCAGATTACATTCAACCAAAGTATTGAAACACACTTTGTAGTTATTTATTATTTCTATAGTGCCATAAACTTGTAAGGTAAACTTAAAATAAAAAGAGAAGTACCTTATCTTGGGAGCTTAAAATCCAAGGTCCCAATGTAACAAATAACATTAGCACATGTTTAAAAGCTTTGCTGGATTGGAATGTAAATTAGGAAAAGAAATGTCAAACACAAGGATAACAGTTGAACAATATGGTAAGGATGAAGTTTATGAGGTTATATTTCTATTTTTGTTGTTACATTATAGGATTGAATTTGTTCCCTCAGACATGAATGGTGGATAGTTGGAAAACTAACTGAAAGTAGTAACAATTGAGGGGGGATTGGAAGGAGAAGAATGAGGTTGCAATATGTACAATCTTCTTCTATGCATTAGAAGGCAGCACAACAGAATGTGAGGGCTCATTTGCAAAAGAACACAACCATGAGACTGTTGAGATGCATTAAATTGGCAGAGCCAAGAAGGTACACATGGGAGAAAATTAAGACTCCTTCTAAACAAGGTACAAAGAATCAATATTAACTGGTTTCTACAAGTTTCTGCTGTGTTCTATCTTAATATACTGTTTAGACAGGTGTTGACATTCTTTACAGTTCAGTCGTGCAAATCCTGACTTGGTTGATTTCACTTACTGAAAGGTCAGCAATTTCCAGAAAATAGTGTGAAGGAGAACACGTACTATGTAAAGTTGGGGGCGGTGGAGTGCGAATGAAAGGATAATGGGGCTCAGCTGGACATAATTGTAATACCAAAAATAAAATAAAACCAAATAAAATAAAACCAGAAGAATTAAGTTTTGGAATCATTAAACAAAAAAGTTGAAGTGGAAACATTGGTACAATTTTGCCAAAAGCAACCAGAAAATGCTTCTTTGAAAAAAGTGTTCACTACACTATAAAACATTTAAAACATGGAAAGAAAAATAAGATTGTGAGATTTCAGGTCTTCTTTTGTTTGTTTGGTTTTTTTTTTTTTTAAGAATAAGTAAATTGCAGAAAAAAGTATGGAAAAAAGATTTCTTTGGTTTCCATTTGCTGGCTGGCTTGAATCACCAAGGGGTAATCATCCAAATATTAACAGGATTCCAGACAATAACATACATTTATCACTCACACACACACACACACACACACACACACACACACACACACACACACAGTTAACTAATTTGTGAAAAACGTAGGGATGCCTACGAGCTCTTACTAGAATTGGTTATTTAGATTAGAGACTCTTTTTAGCACCACCATCCCCATGTCAATATCCATATCCCTTTATCTAAGCCTTACTGAACGCTTTTTCTGCAGAAAATGCCATAACAATTGTAATTCCTCAATACAACACAGTACAGAAAAGTTGGAAAGAAGACATCATAACTTTTTGATGTTTAAAACTGAAATGGCAGCATAAGATTTTGGCAGAATTCTGAAAGAAATCATGGACTAACTTATTTTTTGGATAACTAACATACTATTATGGTTGTGCATGAAATACCTAGCCCTCCCACTTATACAAAAAGACAAAGTAAGCAAGTAAGCATTCCAGACAAGGGAATACATTCAGATATGAAGACCAAATTGCTATAATAAAATATTAAGGACTTGTTAGTGTCAGTTCCAAAAGAAAAAAGGATCAAACTATGGGGGGGAAATAGGATTTCCTTAACACAAGATCTCAAATGGTACAGGAGATAGGAAAAAAAAGAATTCACAGGAGACAACCAAAATATGAGAGCATTGGAGATAAGATAGAATGTGCAGTACAGAAACTGTGTTGTGTTTAATAAGTAAATGCAGGTATTAGCTTACCTGGAGAACTCCCAAACCCCACTGAAAGGGAAACCATGACTTCATAAAAGACACTATGTTGTAAATTAATTGATAATGGAAACAAACATATTACAGGTTTATTTCACTTCAGGTTAATATATTTTAAGTTACTTTAATTGTACTTAGTATTTTAATTTCTTTCTCTTGCTGGCAATGCAGGGAAATAATATGCATCTCTGATACAGTGCCTTTTATCAGTCAATCTCAAAGCAATACACCACAGGAATTATCCTCTCCTCCCTTCGATACAAGATTGAAGTACCTTGACATGAGACTCTGAGGAAAGCTGAAGATTTCAGTTACTAATGCTGTCTGTGTGATATCTTTATTTTGTAAAATTATCTTGCTTTCCTTTTATAAGTTGGATCAAAAACAAAAAAGTATGAAATATCAAGATGGCATTTGGATACCATTACTTATGTCTCTGATCATAATCACACTAATAGATCTGCAAAACTGGCAGCAAGGAATAAGTAATGAGAACGAATGCTAAATACAGACAATGTCTTCACCTTCAGATAAATTTGATTTACATGAACAGGAAACTAATTTTTAAAAAGCTAGAAGCAAGAGAGCTTTTGCATAGAGATTGCAGAAAGCTACCATGACAGAAAACCAGTAAGAAGAAGTTATTGGCTCAGGCTTATTGTTTTCCATACAAGAGATCCATAAGATTATTGTTCAAAAACATCAAGCAATACACCCTTTATTTAAGGTACTGCAGTCTGGGAATGTGCTGATTTACTCAATTACATAATAAACAGAGGTTTCAGAGTAGCAGCCGTGTTAGTCTGTATTCGCAAAAAGAAAAGGAGTACTTGTGGCACCTTTAGAGACTAACAAATTTATTAGAGCATAAGCTTTCGTGAGCTACAGCTCACTTCAATGCATCCGATGAAGTGAGCTGTAGCTCACGAAAGCTTATGCTCTAATAAATTTGTTAGTCTCTAAAGGTGCCACAAGTACTCCTTTTCTTTTTATAACAAACAGAGATGGGGAAAACAACAACAACATAAACAAAATAAGAGAGGGTTGGAGCATGTGTCCAAACCATCCAACTTTGAGTAACCTAGTTGACCCCTTGATGACTGCTTTACTATGCATGATACCAACAACAGAGGAAAGTACAGGGCTCTTAAAATATATTGGCTACTTTGTGAATTAGATGGTTCAGTGGATTGGTAATGGCTCAAGTCCTTCTCTTCTAGGTTACTGATTGAAATCAACCACAAGTCAATAATGACTGAAAACCATTACCATTTTGTGGTTGATAGATGGTTTATGTGAAAATAATTTGGTGGTGTCAATGTCAAAACTGCTCTGTTTTAATGATGCATTTACTTATGACGTTATTCAGACATTAGGTATTTGTATGTGCTGTACAGAACTTAAGACAGAGCATGGTCTCTTCTAAACCAGACGGACAGAATTCTAGCTGTATACAAGCTTGGTTGTTATTTTTTATATGCACCTCCTATTTAGAATGCACTGTGATTCCATATAATCATGATAAGGGGACAAATATTATAATCATTTACATACACCATCCCTGTATTAAGCGCCTTCTAGTACACCATCGCCAAAAAGAAGGGCCAGAATGAGGCATAGGAGATTGAAATACCACCACTCTCACAAACAGCGTTAGATACTTTATGTCCAGGAATGTTGGCAGAGCACTACATTTAGATATGGTTCCCATCACCATAGTATTTGACATTATTATTATTTAACATGGATTTATCCTTACAAACATTTCTGCAAGGCAAAGAAATGGAGGTTACCAGCCTGTAACGGGAGGTCCTTCGAGATGTGTCGTCCCTAACTGAATGCCACACATGCATACCATGCATCTGAGATCACAGATTTCTAGCAAGTAGGGTCCATTGGTTCGAACCTGCACAGTTGTTGTCCTTGTGCTCTGAACTCAGGGTAGTGCAGACTGATGTCTGTGCAGTTCCTCTCCTCCGCAAATACAGATAGGAACCACCTGGAACTGGGGTACCACTGAGCTCTCTGACTCACCAGCCTAGGCTCCCTCTCTCACTGTGCTGCTGTGACAAGCTGGAGACCCACTCCCGGTCCTACACCTCCACCAGCATTCACACAGGTAAGAACACACCCAGCTGCAGTTACATGCAGGCTCTCTGACTCTACTTTTGGTTCATGCAGTGGGTAAAGGCTAAAGCCAAGGTAACTCTCAGTTCCCCAAGCACACACCCCTTCTGGAGCATAATCCCAAAATTATACCGTCTTGCGCTGCACAGAGAACTATGCAGCATAAACTCATAGAGTGCTTCAATGTGGAGAGGAATATATAGCAGTCTTTGCCCCTTGAGCTATGATTTCCCACGCACTTCACTCCTACTCCTGGTTTAGATAAGTAAAAGCAAGTTTATTAACTACCAAAGATAGATTTTAAGCGATTATAAGTGATAGCAAACAGATCAAAGCAGATTACCAAGTAATTAAACAAAAACGCAAACTAAGTTTAAGATACTGGAAAGACAGGATATGAATTAGCAAATTCTCACCCTGGCCAATGATACAAGCAGGCTGCAGATTCTTAAGGGACAAGTGGCACTTGCTTTACAGTTTGGAATCCCCAGGTCTTTCACACACAGACTAGAAATCCCTTTAGCCTGGGTCCAGCACTTCCCCCAATTCAGTCTTTGTTCCTCGTGTGTTTCCAGGAGTCTTCCTGTGTGGGGAGTGAAGAACAGATGATGTCACTCTGTGTCTTATGTAGCTTTAGCATATGGTGGGAACATTTTGTTTCAAAACTTGGTTCCCAGATGGGTTTGTGGAAAAATATTTACATCACAAGATGGAGTCCAGAGACATGTGGTCTGGTCACATGCCTTTGCAGTGTTATAGCATCCACTGCTTATAGGCTAGCCAAAACATCCACAGGAAGGTTAAGCTATTCCACAGTACATTGTCTTTGCTGATGGGCCATCAGCCTTATCTGGCTTCTTCATTTTTGTACCTGAAGGACTGGCTGTGAGTGTTTTCCAGAGTAAGCCCATTTGAAATACAAATCCCTAGTCAACATTCATAGCTTCAGATACAAAAATGATACATGCATACAAATAAAATCATCATTTATAACTTTTCCTGACACCTCACATGATCCATCTCATACAAAATGCATCATAATTATATCAGAATAATACGGCTGTGAAGAATATGGGTGCAGTGTCACAACCTTAACTCCACAATAATCCTCCTCTCTTTCTATGTCCCTTCTGTGGATAAATAGGAGACTTCAATCTCCATGGTTGTCAAGCCAATAACTTACAAGCCACGTATTTAAAAGATATGAAGAAGAATGTAAAGATATTCACAAGAAAAAGCACAGGCTGGTCTGAGCGAGGATGAAACATCCATCCATCTCAAAAAAAAAATCTTTGCCCTTGAAATGTTATTCTATGGCACATTACTGGGTTTAGTCCTAATGGGCTTTGTCCTTCGCGCTCACCACGTCCATTTATGTTCTACCCTTTGAATGCACACTAATAGTCCCACAGGACTGTTTTAGCCTAACTGTTTCATATTTTTATTGCTTTAAAATCTCTGACTTGAAGGCTTACATGTTGCTGTTTTATATTTACATTTTTGTCAGAACTTTTATGACAAAGATACTGAGCATGTTTAACTGTATAACAGGTTTTCTACATTTATTTTACTACTTATGAAAAGGGTTTCCTATTAGAATGACAAAGATCTCCAAGCAATAGAGATATTTTCCTACTTTTCTCTGGATTTTCTGTATAAAAATAAAGCTTAAAAAAGCATAAGCAGGTTTGTGTCTTCATTTTCCTGTAATACATTAATGACAGGAATTAAGAGTGCTGAATTTAATCTCAACACGTGTTTTTAAGCAATCAGGAATGGTTTATTGCAAACTAGTGGTCAATATGTTGCAGTGCTAAAGATGAACAATCCTTGTTTTTCTTGGGTTTAAAATCCTTAGTCTACAGTATAATTTATAGTTGCTTTAAGAAACTTTTAAGACACTTGGAAATTACTGCCAATGGCCGGCCAATTCTATGATGGTTGGTTAACCTTTTTGCTATTAAGGGAGGGGGAGAGCAAGAGAGAGAGACTGGGGGCATTATGCCAGTCTTTTTTTTTTTTTTTTTTTTACTTTTTATACACACTGAAGTACTCACAGTATCCTACCCTCTGGCTTTATATCACATTTCCCTCCCTCAGTCTTCTTTTCATTGAGACTGTCCTTTAGCCAAAAGATCTGCATGGGACAGAGACTCCTTAAAGGCCAATAATTCTGCTAACTCAACCAAGATTGCCACAGAGCAACACAAGATGTTTCCCTTTCTAGTGGTCAAATAGAGTTTTCTTTATTCTTTCCATTCGTCTCTCTTTTCTTTTCCCTGGTTCATACCATTGCCTCCTACACACATGCAGTCTCATTTCTCTCTCTCACACTCCTATCCTCATAATGGAGACAGGCCTCATCATGAGCTTGGACAGGTCAATCACCACCTCCACTGGCCCTACTTCATGTATAGATACCTTCCAAATGTGGGCAAGCCTTGATGTGTTCTCAGCTGGGTGGGCAGCCCACTCTTCTGGCTCAGGGAGACACGAGTTCCATGCCAGTGAGATAGATCTCACATGCCAACTCTGTCACACAGGCCTAAGGTTTTGCTCTTGCTTGTCAGGAAGTTCATTGTTTACTGCTCATACAACATATGGTTCTCCACAGCAAGTAGCATACATTCCCACTGAGCTAACACACCTAGGAAGAGAGCAACACTGAAAATGACTATACAAGTGGCACATCCCTACTCAAATGAGCTTGGATGACAAAATATTTTGTTTCCTGATTTTAATCCTTTTAGCACTGCATTGAGCTAGCACAGCTATGAGAGACTGAACCAGAGAGTCTACTGTGACTCATACAGCAACAAATATTAAGTTCCAAGTTCAAAATCTTTACTTAGAGTTGTACAGAAATCTGTGTTTCATTTGCACCTTAACTTCATTTATTAATTGGGTACATTTTACTGGTGGTGATTCATGAAGTAGAAAGAACACCATTTGTCTCTTCAATTGCATTCAATTACATTTCCAAGGTCTCCTGTTCATTTTTAAAAGTATTATGTACTTGTCAATATAGCAAATATGATCAGGAAATTATTGAGACAAAAATATGGACCCTCACAACACTGTTTTTATGGTAATTTCTCAGAGCAGAACTGATAAAGATGGCCATAACTTCAATGAAGGCCTGTCCCCATATCACCTTAGATGTTTTCATTTTTGTATACATCTTATTCTACCTTAAGCCTTCCTGTTCCTCGCTGGTAAACTACACATTGTAAATGACAACACTCCATCATGAGGAAGATCAGTGCAATATTGAGGAAACGTTCCATTCCCAGACCTTTACTTCATCTCTGGAGACTAAATTAGTTTCCATCCTGAAAGACTAACCAGTTAGTAGGAGCTATAGTTTGGTCCAAAAGTATACAAAATTATGCTTTGATAGCTAAAACAGGTGGTGCCTTAAATATGAATGTTTCAATACATTAAAATACTTATTCTTAACATAGAATCATCCCTAAGTCTGACACATAACACTGACACCAGATCCAGTTTGGTATACTTACGGAACCTATTTATATCCTTAAAAGGAGGCAGACCTGAATAGCTTATATAGTCCTTGACTATAACAACATTTAGTCCTTGAACAATGGGATGGAGAACCTCCCCCATGTTCCTGAACCAGTGCTAGTCTCCAATGGTAGGTAATGCACTTTTAATATAAATAAATTAATGTCCTTTTAGTTTAAGTGAAAGATGCTAAATTAGAAGTGCTCAGAAAAAGTAAAGCTCTTGAATTGGCAACGCAAGTTTCCCTGCACTGCCCTACCATTATGTCTGCACTATGTAAGGATTTAGCAACATCCCTATCTACTGCTGCAGGAGAAAAACTGAATGCAGATTTAGTCAGCTTTTCAATTAATCTTTAGAGGAGAAATCAAAGACATAACAGCTCTCTTGTACCAATCATCTCATCAATTGGATAGGTCCATCAATGGCTATTAGCCAGGATGGCAGGGATGGGGTCCCTAGTCTCTGTTTGCCAGAAGCTGGGAATGGGCAATGGGATGGATCATTTGATGGTTACCTGTTCTGTTCATTTCCTCTGGGGCACTAGGCATTGGCCAGTGTCAGAAGATAGGATATTGGACTAGATGGACCTTCGGTCTGACCCAGTACAGCTGTTCTTATTTTACTTTCACCAGCTCTCAAAAATCACTGCTTTTTGTTACTTTAAGGTCAGAAGAAATGCAAGGTCATTATTATTTTTCAGGGGTTTGTTTTTATTTTATTTTTTGTAGCAGCTTAAAGCAGTATCTATCTGTCTAATATTGGAAAACATCACGCAAAATATAAGATCAATGGACCATGTCAGTCACATGACAACTCCCAAATCTCACTGAATGGGCAGTGAATAATTCTTGTTCTTTGCATCTCCTTTGCCTGATTCCCATTTAATTTTCAAATAAAATTTAACATAATTGAACCTTTTGTCTGTGGGAGGGAAGGCAAGCTATAAAGGCCAAGAGAGGTCTTTTTTGCTTGAGGTTCAATTAGTGTTTCTCACAGGGCTCCTGGGTGGGTTGAAAGAACTTCATGCCATAACTTGTGCCTTGGATCCTCATTCTTCTGTACTAGTCACCAACAGTGGTGAAGTATTTGGTTCTTCACTGGTACAAACTTATAATTACTTCCTTTGAAGACGACAGGAGACAGGTTGCTTTAAAGGAAGCAACAAGATCCATAGTGTAACAGTGATAATCAGCCCAAAAGATTTTTTTTTAAATAGTCCCATAGAGAAGATCAGCTAACTCAAAACCCAGGGTGAATTCTGACAAAACAATTGCAGCCTGATTTGGCCTTTTCTAAACATTTTAACTACAAAGAGGAGTATGTGTCCCAAATACAAGAACAACAAGTTCAATTTCCTCAACTTCGTGTCGAGATAACGTATACAATCATTGTAAAGTTGATATATTAAATATCTCATGTGTACTATGGCTTTATATAGTATGTAATGCAAGGTACTTTATACATTGTAATTTGTGTTTTCTCCTTGGCCTACCCTATTCACTGCTATTGCCTTTCCTGTTCGATATCAAAAAATTTTGAACTTTGAAATAAAATTATTTGCTCATGCTAAAATCCATTGCAAATTTAATTTTGTGATCATTTTAAATTCCATCTTTCATTATCTGTTTCCACCATATGAATATCTGCTCTGATCATGTGAGAGGATTCCTGCAGAGTCTTAATACAGTCTAAAGAATTTCTCAATTTGGTTGACATTACTGGAACTATTCTAATGGACTTCTTCAAAAATATATAGCAGCAGTAGTAGTATAGACTGGAAACTTAAATTTGACGTTCTATCGGGTGCTTTCAATTGGACCAAAAAGTGTATTGTTTGAGCAATATTTTGTTTTATACCATGAAAATATAAAATAAAAAATCATGAATTTAAGGTGCTTGATGAGGATATTGGTATGAAGAGCAGAATTGGACACAATATTCTAGTAATGGTCTCATAAATGCCATAATACCACTTCCCTACTCAATATGCTTCTGCTTATACCTCCAAGAATCACATTTGGTCTCTTAGCCACCGCATTTCACTGCTTAGAAACTTTGATTTAAAAAAAAATTGGAAAGCAGTGATATTGTCTAACCATTTCTTGCCTGTGGCATTATGTATTAGTCACATGATAAAAAATGAAATGGCAGCTATGCATAACACACAAGTAGTAGCAATGATGAGAAGCAAAGATAAGTAGACCTCTAATTGCATTACCAACCACAGGCTTTTAAAATTCATGAGGTTTCCTTAAAAAAAACAAAAGATTTTAAAATAATCAATTTTGGATTCAAGCATTTAGGGTTCATGCTTTTAAGCACTTTTTTTTAACCATGAAGGCTGAAAACCTCTTTTTCCTTTTTCTTTTTTTTTTTTTTTTTCAAATGGAAGCTGAGTCAGATTTTAGAGACAGAATAGACTCTGGTATGATATTCTAATCTGACCTCTTGCATAACATAGGCCAGGAGATTTCACAATGTAGCTCCTACTTTAAGTCCTGACTTCAGGGTGAGGTAGACAGTAACTTTTAGAAAGACATCTAGTCTTGATTTAATGACTTCAAGTGATTGAGAATCCGCCACATTCTAAAGGTAAGTTGTTCCAATAGTAAATTACTGTCTCTGTTAAAAAAAAAATTACACTCTTTTTGTAGTCTGAATGTACCTAACTTCAGCTTCCAGCCACTGAATCTCATTTGTACCTTCGTCAACTAAAGTAGAGCCCTCGTGCTATCATGTGAGTACTTATAGACCATGATCAAGTCATCTCAGCCTCCTCTTTATTAACCTAAATAGATTGAGCTTCTTTACTCTCACCTTGTAAGGCATGTTTTCCAGACCTTGATCATACTTGTAGCTCTTTACAGAACCCTTTCCAATCTGTCAACAATGGTTGACACCAGAACTGGACACAGTTTTCCAGGAAGAGCCTCACTATACAGAAGTAATATCGCCTCCCCAGTCTTCCTTGATATGCCCTCACTTATGCCTCTGCATGTACATCCAGGGACCACAACGGCTCTCTTAGCCAACACATTACACCGTGAGCTCTTGCAATCCAACAAAAGACACCATATACCGAGAAACTCATGATCAATTCTTGAGAATTGGCAATAATGAAAAGTTATGTAAAGATAGGAGCTGACGGAGCTTAATGCTTGCTCACCCTGCTCCAGATTATTGCTTCTGTTCTAAAGATCCCTTTGTAACAGCTAAATGAGAAACACAAAATGACTCAACCTTACAAAAGCTTACAAAAGCTTGAGAGAATGTTTATAGATCAACAACCATAATAAAAAGCCTAGGCACTTTGAAGTACAAAATCTTATTGGGATACAGAGATGAAATTCTTGTATAAAAAGGACACTGTCATAATAGTCAGGACACAAAGTCCAAAACGATAAACCCAAAGTGGTTGAGAAGTATGAGCTCAATGCTGCCCTCTGCACCTTATCCCATGGAGCGCTGTGGCTCTCATTCAGCAAAGCATGTCAGTACATGCTTAACTTTAAGGAAATTAGTAATCCCGGTTGTATGTATGCATACCCTCTTTTGCACACAAATATGTGAATGAGTGTTTTGGACATATCATGGATGCATGCAGATATTGTGTGTGTAAAACAGTAATGATCCCCTTTTGGATTTTTCCATTGGCATTGCTGGCTTTCATAATTTTACTGAGGAAAACTAAACTCATTCTCAGAAACAAAAGTTTCTCATATAAAAGTTCTCATAAAACAGATTCCTCCAGAGCCATCCAATAAGATTCTCCTAATATAAAATTCAGTGGGATTTTAAACAATGTGTTCTTTGGCATCATCCAGGAAGCTCCATTAGCTATTAGTTGCTCAGGTAAATAATTAAAGTGACCATTGAAATTCCCTGGAATTATCCCTCATTAGCCAATTAAACAACAAATCTCAATACAGAAAAACTTAATCAGGTGCATGTGTCTGGTTAAAAATTGCATTAGGGTAAACATTAGCCAGTTATTCCATTGCTCTTTCAAATAAAAAAAGTCTTGCAGATATCAGATCATTTGGAAGAAAATATGACAGACATTTAGGAACCAAGTGCACAAAAGAAAAGGAATCAATTACAGAAAGACAATGAGGGTAGATAAAAATAATTTTTATTCTCTAGAACTCTTCAGTATCCTTGTCATTGCCTTTAAAATTACCTCCTTTTTCTCCTACTTTCCACCCAGACCTCCTATGCCCTAAAATGATGCCAACCATCTCTTTGAGAGATTATTCAATTGAACTGGTCTGTGGTTGCTGGGAGGTGTAAAAGCAGGTGATAGTAATTTTCCCCTCACACCTTGGGAACCCCCCAAAAACATCAGAAACACAAAACAGTTCACCCAACATCTGCTTGAATCTAAAACTGCTTTGACTATGTTTACACTCATCTTAAGTGATCACTCTCCTTACAGTGTGTATGATAAACCCATTGTTTCATGTTCTCTGTGTGTGTGTATATAAATCTCTCCTCTGTTTTTTCCACCAAATGCATCCAATGAAGTGAGCTATAGCTCACGAAAGCTTATGCTCTAATAAATTTGTTAGTCTCTAAGGTGCCACAAGTACTCCTTTTCTTTTTACACTCATTCTGTTTACTTACTATAAATGTTTGCGTGACTGAGCTTTACTTGCATGAATGATAGCTGAAGGCCATTTCAAAGTTACAAGCACGATCATATAGAGAAAGTGAAATTAAAATTTAACTGATTGAAAATCCTAGCACAGGCAAGCACAAACAGTTGAGGTGGTACCACCTCCAACCAAAACAAAGAAGTCTTGGCATACTTTCAGTTGGAGTAGATAACGTGCCTTAATATAACATGAAAACACTATTGTAAATTCCAATATAGACAAACATTCAGAGTGACTATTCAGGTGAAAAATTATTCACATGCATAAGTGAGTTGTATTGAAGTTGCAGTTTACCATTTGTAAGAGATGATTTTTTTAAAAAATAAAGGATTTTACTAGGGCTGTCAAATAACCTTAGTTAATTCACATGATTAACTAAAAAAAATTAATTGCGATTAATCGCGGTTTTAATCGTACTGTTAAACAATAGAATAACGATTGAAATTTATTACATATTTTGGATGTTTTTCTACATTTTCAAATATATCAATTTCAATGACAACACAGAATACAAAATTACAGTGCTCACTTATATTAGTTTTATTACAATTATTTGCACTGTAAAAATGATAAACAAAATAAATAGTATTTTTAATTCACCTCAGACAAGTACCATCATGCACTCTCTTTATTGTGAAAGCACAACTTACAAATTTTTTTTTGTTACATAACTTCACTCAAAAACAAAACAATGTAAAACTTTAGAGCCTACAAGTTCACTCAGTCCTACTTCTTGTTCAGCCAATCGCTAAGAAAAACAAGTTTGTTTATATTTACAGGACATAATGCTTCCTGCTTCTTATTTACAACGTCACCTGAAAGTGAAAACAGATATTCACATGGCACTTTTTTTTGCCAGCATTGCAAGGTATTTACATGCCAGATATGCTGAACTTTCGTATGTCCCTTCATGCTTTGGCCACTGTTCCAGAAGATATGCTTCAATGCTGATACGCTTGTTAAAAAAATAATGTGTTAATTAAATTTGTGACTGAACTCCTTGGGGGAGAATTGTATGTCTCCTGCTCTGTGTTTTACCAGGATTCTGCCATATATTTCATGTTATAGCAGTCTTGGATGATGACCCAGCATTTCACAAAACACAAAGAAGGTACCAATGTGAGATTTCTAAAGATAGCTACAGCACTCAAGCGAAGATTTAAGAATAAGAAGTGCTTTCCAAAAATCAGATGAAGATGGGATGTGGAGTATGCTTTCAGATGTCTTAAAAGAGCAACATTCTGATGCGGAAACTACAGAACCCAAACCACCCAAAAAGAAAATTAAGCTTGTGCTGGTGGCATCTGACTCAGGTAATGAAAATGTACATGCACTGGTCAGCACTGCTATGGATCGTTATCGAGCAGAACCTGTTATCGGCTTGGATGTCTGTCCTCTGGAATAGTGGTTGAAACATGAAGGGGTATATGAATCTTTAGCGCATCTGACACATAAATATCTTGCAACGCCAGGTACAACAGTGCCATGCGAACATCTGTTCTCTTTCAGGTGACATTGTAAATAAGAAGCAAACAGCATTATCTCCTGCAAATGTAAATAAACGTGTTTGTCTTAGCGATTGGCTGAACAAGAAGTAGGACTGAGTGGACTTGTAGAATTATGTACAAAAAATAACTGAACTCAAAAAAATCCAAGTAAAACTTTAGAGCCTACACTTGTAAGTTCAACTTTCATGATAAAGAGATTGCACTACAGTACTTGTATTAAGTGAACTGAAAAACACTTTTTTTTTTACAGTGCAAATATTTATAATACAAATAAATATAAAGTGAGCACTGTACACTTTGTATTCTATGTTGTAATTGAAATCAATATATTTGAAAATATGGAAAGCATCCAAAATATTTATATAAGTAGTATTCTATTATTGTTTAATTGTGCAATTAATCACACTATTCATTTTTTTAACCGCTTGACAGCCCTAATTTTTACCTTGTCCAAGTCCCTTCAGTGTTTCATTAGGTACCCCAGGATCCAGTATGTAATAGTTAGTTTTGCCATTACAAATTCACAATTTCCTGTAGCCCTAGCTACTGATTGTTGAAACATTCTTTTAATAAATTTTGTTTTGATATACATAATATGATTTTCAGGGATTTGTCTGACAGTCTCCAAGATGAGATGCGATATTGGGTGAGTAGTGGGATTCACTGAACAGATGGGACATGAATGATGTAACCAAATATGTAAATCTAAAAAGGTTTATGGATCAGAAAGTTTCTTTTGTTACTGTTAAAAGAACACCAATACGTTATCTTTGTCACTGCTGCAAAGGGATGAAAGGAACAGAGTCAGCAGTTATAGGCTCTAAATCTGGCTAAACTTTTCTTATTAAATCTCTTTGCACAGTCCATTTAATGCTTTGTAAGAGTTTTTATTTCAAAACATTTTATGCCCTTTTCCCCAATAGAATAATAACAATAAATAAACCAACATGCATGCCAGCATGTCAGCAGTTACAAGCCTACAACAAAAAGACAGAATGTGAATGCACATTGCAGGAGGGGGAAAATATTAGGTAAGAAAAATTTTAATCTGTTATAAATAATTAAGAAGGGGTGTGGGAGTGAGAAATTCTGACCTTATTGCTCTATAAATGAACAATATATTGCTCTCTATTAGAGTTCAGAAAAATATTTGCAAGGAAACCCAAAAGTATACAAGGCTTTCCTGATTATGAGTTTGTTCAACACCCAGCCCAGGTTTGCAATCCTCAGCCCCGTTTTGACTAAACCTAGAGGAAGAACTTCAGCATGACATGGCATTTTTGACTGAATTTTGCTTTCAGATTTTGATTTGAACTTTAAAGTGAAAACAAAATCTGGGTAAACCCCAATATAGATTAAAACCAAGGGGAAAGTTTGCACAAACTTCTGATGAGCAAAGCTGCCAATTTTTGCTCAGCTGTATTCAATGCAGAGCACTCTACAATAGCATCTCTGCAACCCAAACATCTTGCTAATTCTAACAAGTAATCCCAGTTCAGTCCTTAGCTCCTTTTCAAGTCAGCCATGTCATGCCAGCAGTTAAGCAGACATCCCCAACGAAAGCTATGAGGACTTCTGCCTGCATGTCAAGGGTACAACATGACCGAATGGGAGCTGAACTTGGCTCTGTGTATGTGCCAAGTACACTTTGTTAAAACTCTGCAAGCGTTCACAGTGGGAGCTAAGAGAAAGATTCCATCATACTTACTCACATGGAGTGAGTATACCTTATGTGGCAAGTAGTTCAAATGACTTCAGTAAAACTCAGGGATTAAAGAACTCCTTCCACATGACCGAGGGTGGCAGAATCTGGCACCAAATGATTATGGCTAGATTATGTCCTAGTCCTACAGAATTATGCGGAGGCATAAGGTAGTAAGTGGCCCACCCTTCCCTGCATAGCCAGTTAGGAACTGGCTAAATTTTTGCTCCAGGATGCGTGAGGGGAGCAGCACCCACATGTCCAATATCTCCTTCCAGAAGGATGGACTGGGATGAGGGCAATGAGAGATTCCACTCCCTAAATATCAACCAGTGGAGCTAGCTATGTGTGACTCACCACATTCCAGAAGAATGTGGAAGAGGGGAGCCCTGGAGAAATTGTGCCTCAAAACGTATATCCAAGCCACAAGTCCTTGCCAGGGCCAGATTTCCAGTTACGTACAGTAGGCACATGCCTAAGGGCACTGGTGTTCTAGGGGCACCTAAAAGTTAAAAGTGGGTTAAAAGTTTATTTTTTTATGGAAAACATGAAGGTCAGCTGTAGATGGGGAGGAGGGGGGGGCGCAGAAGATGCTGTGCCTAGGGGCGCATAAAGTGTAAATCCGGCCGTGTTCCTTGCTGGTGCTCCTGCTAGGATTATGTGCTGCCTCAGGGCTGTCTCTAAAAGCCACAATGAGCAATCATAATAAATAGAATGACTGGATGGATATAATGGATCTGTACAATAAATGCTGTGATGTGAACTTTTAAGCACAAGCACAGAACTTTAAGCTTATAGTTCATTCTAATTCTAGAGGCATTATTGATCCAGTGATTGGGAATACAACTGGAATCAGCAACGCCTCTAAAAGCAGAATAAACCTTTAAAGAGCGTTCACTCTACTTCTGAAGTTATGCTTGTGCTTAAAAGTTCACACCACAACATTTACAATACAAAAGTAGTTCCAGTTATGCATTCTGGTTATAAGCAAAAAGGCAAACCGGTTTCTACAAATAAAAATAAAAATAAGATTTTAAGCCACTGGCTTTAATTCTGTGGCCCATGCTGCTTAAATGAATAGGTTGAATATTATTATTAAATTACATTTGTATTACCATAACACTTAAGTGCCTTTATCATGGCCCAGCAAGACCCCATACACAGAACATATAAGCTCAAAAATGGACCCCTTCCTTTAGCAGTAAAAACCTGAACCTTCATGTCTGGGAGCACTACCAATAGAAAGTCACGAGTGCCCAGAACGTTATCCTGTGGTCTTGAGATTAAAGACACTTCATTGTAGACTTTAGGCTTAAAGAAGCCTCTTCCTTTTTTAATTTATGCCAGATTGCTCTAGATCTTTTGACATGATTATTACTATTTGACTCTACCAGTGGCAGATTTAGAGTTAGTGGGGCCCTGTGCTCAGCTTCATTTTTGGGGCCGCTCCTTGGGACCCTGCCAAGAAAAAGAACATTCTCTCTTATCTCTCCCCTGCCCCCGTTTTTCATTCTTTTTTTCTTCATTCTCCTCCTATAAGTAATGGGAAGTAAATGAAAATAAAGTGAGGTACCTTGATTTTTCCAGAGACCACTTGAAAATCGCTGAGGGTCTCGGCAGACCACTTAATGATCTTTCCAAATATTGTTTGTACCATTAGCTAACGATTGTAAAGCGCTTTGGATAAGAGCGCTTTATGTAAAAAAGCATTGGGGTGTGGGGTCTGGCCAGGATTTAGGGTGTGGGAAGGGACTCAGGGCTGGGGGTGCAGGGTCTGAGAGGGAGTTAGGGTGCAGGAGCAGGCTCGGGGTTCATGTGCAGGGTCTGGCCAGGAGTTAGGGTGCGGAAGGGGTCTCAGGGCTGGGCAGGAGGTTGGTGTGTGGAGCGCTTACCTGGGGCAGCTCCCATTTGGTGCGAGGGGTGCAAGTGGGGATGTGGGGGGGTGCAGGAGTCAGGGCTGGGGGTGCAGGGTCTGGGAGGGAGTTAGGGTGCAGGGTCTAGCCATGAGTTAGGATGCAGGAGGAGGCTTGGGGTGGGACGGGAGGTTGGGGTGTGGAGCGCTTATTTGTGGCAGCTCCCATTTGGTGTGAGGGGTGCAGATGGGAATGTGGTGGGGGGTGCAGGAGCTCCCATTTGGTGCTCAGAGTGGGGGGGTGCAGGAGTCAGGGAGGGGAGGGGGCTGGGTGTGTGTGCAGGAGTCAGGGCAGGGGACTGGGAGTGTGGGCTGCGGTAGTGGGGGTGCTGGGGATTGAGGGGGAGTATGTGTAGGGGGAGTGCGGGGGCCCCCAACTTTGCTCTGCCCTGCCCCAATTCCACCCCCTTCCCAAGGCCCCAACCCCCCCACCTCCTCCCCCGAGTGCACTGTGGCCCCGCTCCTCCCCGTCCCTCCTGGGGCAACCTGAGCACTGGCAAACAGCTGTTTGGTGGTGGGGGAAGAACTGGGAAGGAGAGGGTGAGGGGCAGTAACACGGCACGCTCGGGGGAGGAGGGAGTTTGGCTGCCGGTGGGTGCGGAGCCTGCAGCAGGAGCCCCAGGAGCCAGAAAGAGCAAGTTTCTGCCCCCGCAGCTGCGGGGCCCCATGCCAGGGCACCCTATGTTTCACTGGAAATCCGCCTCTGAACTCTACTGTAGAGAATAAAAGTCACAACGAATCAAGTAGCAGACAGCTTTGTAGCTTTTATTTGTGAAACCTGAAATATGATTTGCTACACAACATTTGGAAAAAAGTGATTTAAACTTTTTTTTTAAATGTATTAAATTAACTGACAAACTGCATTGCAACTACTTGCTGTTAATATCCCTGCTTAGCAGGACTTTGGCATGTCATGACGTTTCTTCTATAGCAAGGAATTTAGGGCTAACTTCTCATCCATAAAGAAAATCTTAAAGATCCAATTTGTCTTTGATGCCCAGTGGCCCACAAAATAAATTTGAAACTTGTGGGCTTCCTGGTTTCCATTTTTATCCTTCAGTATTTAACTAAATACCACATGTAACCGAAAAACCTATACCAGCTTTCCTAATTTAATCTGCATGTGTTTATGGAAGACATTAAAAAATAAAAGTGAATTGAATATGGTCTGTTCTCAGCATTTACATTTACTTCCTGCTGTCATTTTCTGATAGTAGCACAGCATTAAATTAGTTCTGCACTAAGTTACTATAATGAAAACCAGACCACAAAAAATATTCATTTGAGAATGATTGGTAAAATCCTGTCTTATTGAAAATAGGGCTCACTTTACCCTTTCAGACAGCTGTGCAAGTAAAGTCTACCTGAAGTCTTACAGATTTCATAGAAAATTTAATCTGTACTTTAAGCCATGTAGCTGAGATTTGAACATCTGCATCCAAACCTCATCTGGCCACCTACATGCTTCATAGTTAAAGCTGCACTGCATCTTCTAAATTTGTGTTTATTAAAAACACTTTGATGTTCTTTTGTCCATAGACTTGACATCCTGAGCTTCCTGTGAAAATATGTTGCATGAAATGACAGGACAGTGCACAAACTAGCCATAGAAAAAGTTAAACAACGCAAGAAACAAGGCCTTTCCTTTACTTTTCTTTTGATGCTTTAGAGAGTCAGAGCAAGGATAAAATTTACATTG
Source organism: Dermochelys coriacea (assembly GCF_009764565.3). Taxonomy (NCBI): domain Eukaryota; kingdom Metazoa; phylum Chordata; order Testudines; family Dermochelyidae; genus Dermochelys; species Dermochelys coriacea. The sequence continues at coordinate 169,680,613 of NC_050069.1, read as the reverse complement.
AAGTTGACACTGGCTTTGCAAACTTGGAACAATTAAAATAATTTAGTTATTTCTTCAACTCATTTAAAAAACCCCCACAAACAGTCCATTTAATTGTTTGAGGCACTGTTTTTGCTCTGAACAACATATTTTTGGACTCTCATACGAAGAACGGATCTATTAAATGAAAATGAAATGTATCAATATTTCTGCAATTTTGGCTTATGAGAGTAGTCCCATTCACTCCAAAGAGTGAAGAGTTACTTGAATGAACAAGGGTTACAGGAATGAGTTCTGAAATTTTAGATATTTCATTGAGTTTGTCGCTATAAAACCAAATTTGCAAAACATTGATGCGCCTCTAAGATACTTGTATTGTCGTTATTAAGATGAATGCCTCATACCATTGAAATTGTAAGTTACTTCTCTGACTTTGCAATAAAAATAGAGAAACTTACTTTCTGAATGATATATTTCAGGTTGAATTGCTAATAATCTGAAAAAGTTCACATTGATTGTTCACACAGTCACAATGTCCAAATTATAAAAGTATTATACTGAAAGAAAAATTGTTTAGAAAACATTAGGGTCGTGAGATTAAGAACTCAAAAGTCAAGAAATGACATTAAAGTCACACAACACCTTAACTTTATCCCCCATTACATTTACATTAGCCATTAACAATCCTGACCATTATAATTAGATGAGCTGTAATAAAAGTTTTTCTACAATATTGGATACACATGTAGAATCTTACAGTACTCAGTATTGTGTATCCCAGACATACAGATTCTATTAAATCTATGAGGAATATAGAATAGATAGATGAAAATATAAAGTTCATGTTGATGCAATTATTAAAATATGAGATAAGAGAAGTCAGCATATAAACATGTCCTAAGTAAATAATAAAAAACTCAGCAAGACTGAAAAATGTGCACATTGCTAAAAAGTTCACCAAGGACATAAGTAATGCTGACTTTTAAATCACCATTAGGATTAAGAGTTAACAACTAAATGAGTGAGTTTATACCTCTTAGAGCCATTGTTTCAGGCTAGGTGCAGTCTCAGGAGACTATATTGCATTAGCTTACACTTTATTGACATTTGTAGGTTTTGTTCATAACCATCAAGGCAAGCACATTTGGTGGTTTTGTTTTTTGTTTTGTTTTTAAACAAAAGCTTAGATGATTCTGTAGATTGCAGACAGGCTATTGTGACAGATTTTTGTTACCAATCTGCCTGAGGCGTTAGTTGATTAGGCTGAGGCCACAGGAGGGGGGAGCCCTGCGGAGCACACCAACTGCTTTGCCCTTGGTATTTCATGTTTGCTCTGTCCAGCACTGTTAGTACTGCATGTTGGGGATTTTATAATTAAAGGTGAGCCCCACCCTCAGTCATAGTATGACAAACAACTGGAGGGAGGTTTAGCATTCCTCTCTCCACCCTGGTTGGCAGGGGAAGGGTGCAGGTGGGTCTACCCCCGGTCGTAGAGGTAATGGGCAATAGGAGGAGGACTTAGAGATCCTCGCTCCAAGTGATAGGCACAATCCTCAGTGCATACACCTGCAGTCATAGTATGACAGAGTAGAAAAAAGACAGCTTTGGGGTTTCTTGCTCAGCCTGAGAGGGGCACTTGCAGAGGAGAGCATTGGGGTTTTTCACTCAGCACGGGAAGGGTTGTGGCGTATGCACCCTCAGTGGAATCAGACCGAGTAATATGGAGGGAGGCTTAGCGTCTCTCCCTCTGACCCCTCAAAGAGGGGGGTGAGCATTGTAAGCCCTGGTGCCGGTGTGGAGAACGTGAAATTTCAAGTAATTAAAAGACCTTCAGAGTTGTACTAAGGGATACGGGATTGTAACAGCATGTTCAGGAAACAGAAGGGTGTGGACTCGGGAGTCCTGCAGTCATGGGCAATGGCACCAACGATGGATTCAATACCAGATGTACGGGCATTAGGGAGCACAGACCTGGTAGTCCGGGTGCCCAGCCAGCTGGCGTCATGGGAGGCAGGTGGACCTGATGCCTAAGCCATGGGGGAGGCAGCAAAGAGGAGGGGTAAATACCTGCTGCCTCTTTCATGGGGGGGTAAAGACCTCTCCTGGCTAGAGAGGGCTCTCACCAAAGTGGGATACAATCCCTGGGGTTCTGTGGTGGAGCTTCAGAGGGGCATGCATACTTGGCAGGATTTATTAGACCTGTATGGAAAGCAGAAGAGTACAAACTTTGGGGCAGCTGTGGCATTAATTTGGACTGCAATATCAAATGTTGTCAGGACAAAATGAGGAGTTGGGGAAAAGGGAAGAGGTGTGTACCCAACAGCTGGTGGAAATGAAGCAAGTGAAAGCACAGATTACTAACCAGGCTGCAACACAAACCTATGCCCAGGACAAGTTGCAAGCCTTAAAACAGGACTTTCAGGCAAAAAAAGGGAAACACATCCACCTGGAAGCACTGGCTAAAAATGTACCAGTCCTTCAAGGACTTGTCAAAGATTTGATCATTCGTGTTCAGCATACGCCGCAACAGCATTGTGCCCTCATTCTCCACCAAAACTGTGACAGATTTCTGTTACCAATCTGCCTGAGGCATCAGTTGATCAGGCTGAGGCCACAGCATTGTTAAGGGAGGAGATGATGCAACACACCAAGTGTCTAAATTTTAAAGCTTTGTTGATAAAATAATAAAAACAGTGAAGAGCGATGGGTGCTCCCCACATCACTCAGAGTAAGGAAGAAAGCGTTAGTGCCCCAAGCCCTAACCCGCTTTCATACTCACACACGCTCTACCGGAGGCTGGGCCAAGCCTGGGTGTAAAGTAAGAAGAAGAGGGGGAAGGGTGGATGGGAATTCTGTCCTGGGCCCAGGTCGTCCAGGGTCTGCTGTGATCTTCCAATTGTTCCAGCACTTACGAGGGTTTTAAGTCCTGGGGGTGTTTCATTTTGGGACTTCTATTCCTGGTGCTCTTTGTGCCAGTCCAAACTGGCTTTCTGTGGTCTTCTCCACTTTCCCAAAACACAACGGCTCCAGGGACGCAAAGATCTGCTCCCCGCCTCATCGTCTCGCTGGTGTTTTCCATCTCTGCAGCCCTGGTTCAGTGTCCTTTTTTTTTTTTTTTTATGTCTGGCTTTGGCTGGGTGAGATAATATTTTGTCTAGCACTGTGACCATGGACTGGGGCCAGCTCTTATTGTCGGACTGAGCTTGCTAGCTGCAGTGTTGAGTTAACCCATTCTCTGCTCTCTTTCTCCTTCCCCCTTTGGCCTTTCGCAGCCTGCAAAAGAATCTTCCATTCCACACTTACTCACACCTTCCCAAAATATCCTACAATGCTTGTAACAGCTTAGCAATATACAATGCTGATCTGCCTTCCCCTGGGGACCTCTTGACAGAGGGGTCCATTGGGTGTGACACTATGCAATCAACAAAGGGCATAATCCAGTGTTTCACATTACTATATTAATCATCAGTTCCATTTGTCTCTATCTGGTCTTACTGTTGGGGGGAAAACATTCAGATTAGCTCTTACTTAAAAAATTAGGACTGTTTGATTCCATCATGTATTGGAAAAAAGAATTTACATCTCAGAGTCCCTTTGCACATTTCTTAGTATGATTATTTCAGTTCTAAAATGATCATGATCACAATTCTATATATTTTTCAAATTCTTATATTTTTACTTATAGGCACACCCTTAGAATTTACATGATATTTTAATCTTTTCATACAGAAATGTGACCATCCAAGAATTTAAAAAGATCACATAGGCCAGGTATGTCTACACTACAATAAAAAATCCATGGCATAGAGTCTCAGTCAGCTGATTCAGGCTTACAGGGTGTGGGGGCTACAAAACTGCAGTGTAGATGTACTGGTTTGGGCTGGAGGCTGGGCTCTGAGATGCTCCTCGCTTGTGGGGAGTGAGAATCCAGGCTCCAGCTCAAGCTCAAACATATACACTGCAATATTTAGCTCTGCAGCGCAAGCCCCACAAGCCTAAGTCACCTGTTATGGGCCAGTGATGGCCATGCTGTAGGTCTTTTCTTGCAGGATAGACATATCCGTTGTGGGATAGCTGGGACAGCATATTAAAATGCATCCTAAGGGGCAGACTCTAATACCCTTATTCACATGGAGTAGTTTTTTACTCCTTGAGTGGTCCTATCGACTTCAGTGGGACTTGGAGGAGCAAGGTAGTACCTTCTCTGAGTAAGGATCTCAATCTAAATTAGCTCTTTTTAAATTGCCTGAAAATAGAACAGGAAGAATTTTATCCATTCCCAGTTTCTTTCATGAAAAAAAGCTGGCAGATGCTTGCACCTGACTTTCAACTATTCTGACGCAACCTGGATGTGCATGTGCAGAGGAAATATGATGGCCAACTCCAACAATTATCACTGATTCTAGATGCAAAAAGCCCACATTTATGGATGTGCATGCACATGTAGTGAATATCTCCTAACATTTGGACTTCTATTTACATCCTTAGTCCACAATTATCAATAGCTTACAGCTCCCTTAAAATGAACACCATTTATTTTGAAACCTAACAAAGAGACACTAGTCCCCAATAAGGACAAACACTTTTCTTGTAAGGTCTCAGACTTCAGCTGCTGTTCATCCTCTCTGAACTCCAGAAAAGCTGCAGGGATTTGCTCAAACTTTCAACAACGTTTCCACTGGGGCACAGAAAATTTCACCACAAATTATTAATGTCTCAGAAAGTTAGGGGACCTGTAAGAGTCTTATAATAAAAGCTGATTTGCAATCTTACCTTTAACAGATACAAGTATCTACACTAACTAGAAAACAAAAATATGACTAGGCAACTCCATTATAGGTTTTTTAATGGTTTTACGCTCATTTTCTTTTAAATCCTGCGGAACTCAGCACTAGCTGCACTGTGCAGAGTCAGTGCCATGAGCAGCAATGAAGATGCCTGATGAGCACATGGTTTGTTCCTCCTGCTTTCCATCTTTCAGTTTCTTTTTTATACTCTTCCTTTCAAACAGGCTGGCAACCAGACAGGAAGTGGATTAGCACGGAGCTCCTGAACACAAATGCTTTCCTAAGAGCACTTCTGCGGGATGAAACTGACCAGGATCCCACCTTACATAACCTGCAGCAAACATTGTAGTCTGTGCCCTAAAGACTTTTACTAGTCCAACTTCTTCTGGCAGAGTAAATGGAAAATGCATTTATGTCTGGCAAATGTCAATGTGTTTGGCTTTTAAAATACCAGAGCCATTTTAATTGCTGAAAATCACTTGGTCTAAGTTTTAATGTCTTTTTTGTTGTTGTTATTACTGGGCATTCAAATGATATAGAAGCAGAGTTTAAAGAAGAAAATTCCCATAAGGATTTAGAGTGCATCCGCGAATTGGCTTAAATCATTCATGTCGAAATATTTGCCCAGTGTAGAGGTGGGTTGAACTACACGATTTCCAGTTTTACTCTGTCAAGATTTAACCTTTTTTCCAATATATAATGATTTGCCCATTATAACAGCATCTTAAGTGAACCACAGAGACATTAGGTGATTTTATGTCACTGTCTCGCAGTTGTTGGATTGCATCTGGTGCATTGTAATTCACAGAAAGCAAATGGTTGTTTGGGGCACCTCTCTTTTGTGGATAACATCCCCAATGATAGCTCTAGAGTAAAACAGGGCTATTCCACGGGCTATCTGGCAGCAGGCTGGAGGGAAAGGGAATAACTCTTCACGAGATTTCCAATTCTTTCCAGCAAAAGGACAGCAAGGGTAGAAACTCCTGGCCAGGGACTGTCTCATACAGTTTCTGGCACTTTACAGCACAGTGGTGGTCCTTTATTAAGGACACCTGGGATGCTGCTACACACAAAAAGAGGCCAGTGATTTTGGAAGTCAGTGGTTGAATACTCAACTTAGACCACTTTAGGCCTGAGTATCTCCTACTGAAGTCAATGTAAAACAGACTTTTCATTCTTCTGTAACCCCACATGACCATCATTACTATGTCACCACAGTCAAAGTTTTATTTTGCAGGGTTCTGGTTCATTTGTGAAACAAGTTGCCAGAAGATTTTAGACGGAGTCGAAGGTCCAAGGTCCAAGACCAACCTATTTGACAAAGCCCACCAGAATAGATTGATTAGAAACTAATCTAATCTATCAATATAATGTTATATGTCTAATATCTAGATTTTTTTTCTAGGATAGTAGAGGGAAAAGTAGAGCTTCCTAAACCTGGGAAAGTCAAGAAGACAACCCACTTCAGGATTGGGCAAACCACTTATTCTGTCTGTGCATGTTCCCTATTTGTGAAAATAGTGACAATTGTACTACCTTACCTCACTCTAAGAATATACCAAAGACTAAGAGGTGCTCAGCTACTATGGGTGATGGGAAATTTATATTATATATAAAGCAGTTGAAATAGATCCTACCTAATTTCTGAGAAATCCAATTTTGGAATTCTGTGACTAGCCCTTAGCTTACTACTCCTTAATAACCTCACATAATAGCAGATATGCAGTGCTGCATTCTCCCAATTAGAGGAATGGGAAACAAAAAGTTTGTGTTTGTTCTCTCTCTTCCCCTACCCCTTCATGTGTGTGTGTGTGTGTGTGTGTGTGTGTGTGTCTCTCTCTCTCTCTCTCTCAGGTGGATGGAGATGGTAACTCATTGCTTCCTAAAAAGAAAAGGAGTACTTGTGGTACCTTAGAGACTAACAAATTTATTTGAGCATAAGCTTTCATGAGCTACAGCTCACTTCATCAGATGCATTCATCGGAATCCATCTGATGAAGTGATCTGTAGCTCACAAAAGCTTATGCTCAAATAAATGTGTTAGTCTCTAAGGAGCCACAAGTACTCCATTTCTTTTTGCGAATACAGACTAACACAGCTGCTATTCTGAAACCTGTCATTGCTTCCTGATGACCAGAGACAAAGAAGGACTGACTGAATGGTAAGCCAGTACACAAAAATATAGCTAAATAAATAAGTCATGAAAAGATGGGTGGGGAGTGGCTGGCAGAAGCCAGGGTAGGGAGAGGGTAGAGCAACAGGCTCACACAACCAGGCTTGAACTCCTTGCCAACATTCTGTATGGGCTGGAAACCCTAAACAAACAAAACACTGGGTTCTTATTATGGGTCAGTGACTACTCGTCATCCTGATCCTACAAATTCAAAATGTATGAATAGAGACATCACCGAGGAACCATTCCTATACATGAGTTTGTGGAAATAGGAACTGAGTTTGTAGATGACTCATTCCATTGTTTAGTGGATATTTTTATAAACAGCACACTATGATGTATTTTACATGAAGTAACAACCTACTTAGTCTCCATTTTTCCTTTGCCTGTAAGAGACTAAAACCCAAGACCATAGTCTGACACTTATCAAAACATAAAGGGGGACAAAAGTTAATGATGTTCTGTTAAACTTCAGGTTACACAATAAGTTTATGACTAATGAATTTTTTTTTAATTCCCCAGAGGCCAAAAGAAACTCTTGACAACCAGATACTATTTGTTCATTTACATCAAAACATTTAGCAAAGAGAGTTGTAAGTGTAACACATTAAGGCCCTGATACTGAAAACATTTATACACCCAATTAACATCATTCAAAAAAGCAGTCCCATGGGTTTGCGAGTATAGAACCTAACACTGCTTAGAGAAACATGAGTAACATGACAAAATAGAGTGAATATACACACAAAAAAATAAAATCTTGAAAGAGTCAAATGGCTTATAAGACCTATGCAGTTTGCCTTACCTCTTCATTTCCCCCCAAAATGTTGCTGTAACAGAATCCTGTGAAGCCAAAGGGACAGAAGACAAACGGTTTTCCAACAGAAGTAGCTTTATTTATACTGTAAGCATTCGCTGAGATGGTCTTTATAGTTGTATCTTGTACAAGGCCAAGCATGTTCTGAGCACTAAATAAATAGCAGGAGCAATTGCAAAAGCACTTCCCAAACTTCAGTGAGACATATATGCATATGATTAAGGAACACAGAAATATTGGCAAAGATGTTTAAGTGCTGCATCATCAGCCCCAATCCCCTGCTGTAGTAGATTTAAAAGAGTGGCTGTACAATGAAAAGCTACTGTGGTCCCTTCCTTGCTCAACAGATATGTTCCCTATCATCTTGATTCTCCACTGCCTTGCCCCTCATGTAATCATTTAACCTTGTGTAAAGTGGGTGTGCAATGCTACCAAATCAGAATTCTTCACCCACTCATAGCAGGGAGAACACAGATGTAAATGACTAGACAAGCTGAGAAATTCTATGTATTTCATGGTGACTAAAAGAAGCAATAAGTGATTGCTGCTGCCTTTCTTTTTTTAAAGCACCTGTGAGCCATGCAGAGCCAACAAAGTTTATAGAGAGAGAGAGCAAGCTGGATTCTATCCCTTCTCGTGCACCTAGAGAATTTTTTATTGAGTTTTAGCTAGTGACATCTGAGAAAAGCCTGTTAAGTCAGTGGAGTTACACAGTTATAACCGAGGGCACCTGTGTTCCACAGAATCTTTATTAGTAGCAACGAAATGCAGCTGAGCTTTCAGATCCCAAGTCTAGAAGTTAGAAAACATCTTTTAATTTGCAAACTGATCACTTTCTTTAGAAATTACTCTGAGACAATGAATATACAATCTCATGATGCTGCAGAATTATTGCACTACTGTGCCAAACTCAAAATACAACATTCAAAATGTGACCATGCTGTTGATGTAGAATTTACAACACATAAAACAACTAGAAAAATGAGCAAATACAGACCATTTAAACTACATTAACTGTGCTTAATTTAACTTGGCACTCTACTGAGATAGAACTTGATTATAAACAACTGGGGAAAGGAGAAGAGAGTTGTTCTTTATTTGGTGATCTCAGCTTGCTTCAGTGCACTCTTCCTAAACACAATCAAGGAGTCTTACTTTAAAAACAGCTCCCCTGCCTTGAGCAAATTTTCTTTTAGCTAAAGCACAATACCCTCAGCATCTCATAAAGCACTATACCCTCTCATCTCATATCTCATCTTCTTTAATAATGAACACATTCTACCACTATGCCAACTGTACATGTAAAGAAACACAACACAAAATAGCATCCATCACTCTTGACAGCAAAATTTTTAGCCGAAAGTAAAATTCCTTTGGTATGAATTTAAAAAATAAAGATTTTTTTCTCCATTTACAAATTAAGCCCCATGTCCTGCAGTGAACCCTACATGGTCAGACTCTTGGTTTTACATGAGTGCACGAGTCTGATGGCATGGAGATCATTGCAGAACAGGGGCCTAAATCCACCTACACTCAGCAATGCTGCACTGAAGAAATGGGAAGCTGAATTGCTTATGTACAGCAAAGTTCAGCCTTCAAAATACCTGACAGTGTTTTCCAGTCATTATTGTTTTATGGTGTTAGTGACTTAAAATGAGTTGCACTTAGGCTTTCATTGGTAATTAATAAGGATACTTTGTACTTACACAGCAACAGCCATCTAATGTCCTTTGCAGGTATTAGTTAATTAAACCTCACATCATCCCAGTGAGGTAAGTTAAGCGTACTGCTCAACAGAAAGTTTAAAGATAGGTACAGTAAACAGACACAGATCTGCCAGAGATCATTCAGTAGCAAAACCAGGAACAGAATCTGATGACATAATTAAAGTCACGTGAGCGTGGTTCTTATCTCCCCTACACTGGTTTATGCACTGGCACAAACCGAGTTACTTCAGTAGAATTACTTCTGATTTGCCACATGTAAAAACAGGATCAGGACCAGAAAGAGCAACTCACCATATGGAAGTAAGGATAGGGGAATCTCACAAATTATTCTTCATATGTTTTGAAGTTTGCTCATCAAGGTTGCATTTTGTGAAAATCTGAACTATTGTGGCCTGGCTAACCCCGGCTCCCATCAGAAAGGGAAGTGAAAATGAGAAGTATACTACTTTGTTCCTTGGAGGAGGGGAGCTTTCGGCATCTCACAAAGCCCTTTTTCACCATTATTGGCCATGGGCGCCCCTTTATTTGTGAAATCTTTGTGGTGGTCTGTAGTTTACCACGTCTCCTCTGTTGGCTTCTGAGAATGACAGGTTGCTCCCTCCCCCAATCCTCCATTCTCTGGCATCTAGGGAGGAGGCTTATTGCCTTCATTGCAATCCAAGGAGGGGATCAGATGGATGGAGAAGGGAGGAAAAAGTTCTTCTCTCATGATCACTCAAACTCAGTGCTTAATTTATGCCAGGGCTAAGCCCTGGCACCTCTGGCCGCTTGACAGTTCATATCTCCGGCACCTCCAGGCTTGTCGTATCAGTTATGAAAGTTAAAAAATTGCTTGATCCCCAGTATCTCTTTCTTTACAAATTAACCACTGTTCTGACTTCCCAGGATAGCTTTCCTGTTAACTCCCAGGCATAGAGTATAGGGAGGAGGGTAAGTGGGGTGTTCTGTCAAGGCCTAAATAAGTCACAAACTTCAAAAGGTTTAAATTCCACTCCTACTTCTCTCTCTCTCTCTCTTGCACACACACACACACACACACACACACACACACACACACACATGCGTAACTTTGAGTCGGTTCAAAATCAAGCACAATAAGAGCCACCATATGCTATTCAGAAGACCAGCAAAGACAGGAGAACTGCTTACAGCAACTGGTTTATCACTTTTGTCATTTGACTCCTCAATCTTTTCTATCAAGGACTCCTGTCATCCTATTATTTGGTTGTGATACCAGCCATTACATTTTATCAATCATTTATTCCCCAAAATGTTATCCCTCCACTTAGTGGCATTACAAATGGTTCTCTCACCTCCAGCTGTCAAATGAATTCATTTTTAAAAACCTAACAGAGGTACTGAGTGGTGCAATGGTAATTTACACAGAGTACAAAAGAGCCAGACAAATTAAGGTTTTTCCTGTCCTTGTTAGCATATTGCCATAACTGAACTGGGCTGAAATTTCCTTTCAGTCATACCACTTTTGGTGGTATAACTCCATCATTTTCAGTGGATTTTCTCCTGATTAACACTTGGAGAAGTAAGAGGAGAATCAGGCCCCTTTGTCACTTTGATTAAGTCACAGTTGATTTGCCTTACTGTGGCTTCTGCGTCTAAGTATATAAAGGTACTGAACGACCTATACCCCTAACATGAAGAAAAACTACTTTAAAGTTCTATTAACAGCTGCTAAGGAATGTAAAATTTCATAAAATTATTGCAATGTAGTAATATTGCTTTATACTGTACCATTCTCCAAATTAGCTATATTTCGGCTCAAACTCCTTTGCATATTCTTCAAACGAGTTCTTAAATTGAGTTGGTTGGTTTTAACCATTTGTTCCAAATTGTCATGCGATTGCATAGAATGATCTCAACTGTGAACGTGTCTCCTGCTGTTTGCTCATTTGGAACATTCTCGGCCAAGGGTCAAGATCATTCCAAATGTAGCAGAGCAAGAAAAAATGCCCAGGGTCTTGGCTACTTTTGCAAAGCGATGGTCCCATGTCTTCTGAACATTGTGAATGTCAAAAGTGACAGAAGGCTCCTATCTAAATGAAACACAATTAGGTAATATTAGGGTATAAATTATTGAGAGAGGCAGCATGGTCAGGAATCATGAGATGCGTGTTGTATTCCTGGCTCAGCCACGGAACTGTTGTCTGACCTCAGACAAGTCATTTCATCTCTCTGTGATTTTCTTTCCCCACCTACCCTTTGTCTGTCTTGTCTATTGACAGCCATTCGTCAGGGTAGGGACTGACTCTCACTGTGTGTTTATGTGAACTATAGCATATTGATCTCCATTGGGACCACTAAGTGTCACTATAATGCACATATTAGTAACAATATCCTGCATCACTTGGTGGCATGTTGCTCTAAATTATTATAAACAGTTCGGCTACTCCTGGGCACAAGTTAAACCTGACATCATTATGCAGCAGCTCCCTTTAAAAGAAGGGATTTTTATATATAACTGTTAAGTAAGGAGAAAATACTTTAAAATATGCCACCTTTATGTTTATGCTTAGAGACTCCTTAAAGTTCCTTCCTGGTTCTCAGCCAGATACAGGAAAGGGCTGTGGGGAGGCAATGAAGTCAGTTACGCTCCCTTAGGTCTGATTTCCACTTGAACACCAACTACCATGTAACCTGGAGAGCCCAAGGATAGTAATCACTTGAATATGCAAAACACCAACATTTTCATAGGCTGTACGACGAGGAGGAGACAGTGTAACACATCGGGGTGTGGGGTGGACAAGGGGATAGGAAGTACTTCTGGGAACTATCCACTTTACTGCATGAATAAGTAGAATCTGAAACATGAAATAGAATATCACCTCTCCTTATCCAGTAAGTGCCATCATGAAGGATTCAGTGAAGGGTTGATTAAGAAAGATTTTCTGCAAACAGCAGTAACTGTTGGAGAGTTGTCTACAAGTTTTAGTTGGGGATTGGTCCTGCTTTGAGCAGGGGGTTGGACTAGATGACCTCCTGAGGGCCCTTCTAACCCTGATATTCTATGATTCTAAGTTTGTCACCTCCCTTACCCGCTCCAGTTGTCCCCTGATGCCAGCCTCATCTATCCATTTGTCACCCAATCTTCTCCTTGCCGTCTCCCAGAACCCCTTTGTGGCAAGGAATGCCACTCCTGAGCTCATCCAAGAGGCCACTACCTTCTCTGTAGGCATGTTGCTCCTGAAGAGCTACTTCCGCTGTGATAACTGTGGGAAACTAGCTGAGGAATAATGGCAAGTTTGAGGGGTAATTGGGAATAGTTTGTATACCCTTAAACATGAGCATAAGCTTATATTACCAAGTCATGGCTAATCAATACCTTAACCCTTATACTTATATGTGGTAACCCTTCCCCTCTCTTTGTCTATTATGAGTTTTTTCCTGTTGAGAATGCACCAAGTATAGCATGTAGTGGGCATTACCTGAAATAAACAATACATTTGCTCTTCTGATAGGTAGCAATCTTTCCAATTACTCAAAAGCACAAGCTTGTAAATATTGGATCTGTACCAACACAAGCTAAAAAAAGGCTTTTAGGTTATTAATATACCAGTTCCTGTTCCATTTTGGTTCTATATTTGAGGAAATCATGAGGGGAAATAGGGGCTACCCTTGCTACTTCTTTGAAAAGTGCCCTTTGATTTCACTTTCCCTCCAGTAGACAGCACATACATTTGTTTGATTTCTTAAGCATTCCTGCAATCAAAAGGATAACACTAGAGGAGTTGAGATTGTGGCTGTTATAATAAACATATCTATTGAAGGTTTATGTGGTTTCTTTACATTTACATAAAAGTTGCAAATTTAGCCAAGACCCAGCACTTTAGTAACTCTCCTTCAGAATCTACAGTCTGGTAGCTAAAATCAGCTTCTCTTTGGCAGAGCTGTTTTTAATGTTGCAAAATGCAAACTGAAAAGTTTTTCATACGTATTCATACTATTTCATTAAGCACTGACATCTCTAATGTATATGTCACCATAAGATGCCACAGCAAAATCATTTAATTAAGGGGAGAAACAAACTGGACAAAACTTTGCAGTTTAGATTCATCAGGATCTGTGCAAATCCTCCTCCTCCCCCCACATTTGTTTGTTTGTTTGTTTTTGGAGGTAGTTTCAGTTCATGTGGGTTGCATCCCTTGAGTTTTGCTTAAATGAATTAAGAAGGCAGGAGCTGACCTGTGCTGGGCAGAGGGCCAGGAAAAGTGACTTAATGACACCCTTGCATCACTCCAATCCTTGGGTTGGCTAGAGCCTGATTCAATTCTCTGCACCATTTATACTAGCCTAATGCTCTTCTAAATTGCACCTGGCTGCGCACAACTCCAAGAGGCCTACTGTATGAATTTAGATGGCATAAATGGGCCCAAAAAGTCAAAGATGTTAACATGCTACTGCCTCTGTCCAACATTAGAGTGCGAAACATGTTTCAGGGTTTGGTATGCAAAGACCTCAGCCTGCTTAGTAAAAGGCAAACTATTAAAAATCATTTTAACTTTTTATTAAGGACAGAGAAAAGGAGGAAAAACAAGTAATGTGTTTAGAATAGAAAGTAGTAAGTAAGGATTTCATTTCAACAACATCTCTTGCTCCCTCTCCCTTTAGCTGGAAAGAGGTTTTAAAAGGAAAACCCCTCTTTCACAGTCTCTTATATGGTATTAAAGATAGTAATAACTGTCACTTTGGAGAAAAAGAAAAAGTTAGTTCAGATGGGCAGGAACAGTTACTATTACGGCCGATCCCGTTTCCCACAAGACAAACACAGAAAGAAAAGAACAGACAAGATACAAAAATGCAGCCTCTGTCTGTCACATGCAACCTCACTTCTAGAATGACATAGGCACAGCACATGGTTTTATCTGCTGCTGCAGGATCTGGCAGATTTGTACCAGCATTGGAAAGTTTAGGGCATTGCTTATAGCTGCTTTTCTGGTCACAGGCAGTGTTGCAAAATATACAGTCTTGGCCAGCTAAGTCAGACTCCTATTAAAAATAAGGCAAAAGGAGAGGGATAGGAAAGAGAAGATATAAGGTGGGGAAAGAAAAGGATACATAAGGCAGGTGAGGTGTGGGTAGGGTGAGACACAGTCCATATCCCAGGTGGTATTCAGGATTTAGCCAGAGCCAGTGGAGATGGCAATGTCTTCTGGCTTCCTTGCTCTGGCCCGGTCTGGTCAGGACCTCTCAGGATTAGAACAAAAAAGGCACAATGGTGACACACTGCATCCTGGGGCCCCAGTAGTTGATGGGGTGCCAGCCACGATGAAGCTCATTCCTTCCCTTTCTCTCATCTTTCGGCCAACTAGCGTTCACATCTATTTGTCCCACAGAGTCTTTTAAGGACCCCAAAAGGGAGTGATGGGCAGAATATTCCATCCTCTTTTTATTCTGTCCACCAATTAAGTCTAATTTCCAACACACCAACTTTGGTTCACTAATTTCCAGGCCCTCACTTTTCTTATTTACCAGGCATGATCCCTACACAATCCTTGAGTTATATCAGGAGGCCTTTTTGTCTGGACTAATTCACTTCGTCTGTCCTTTTGCACCATTCCCCAACATTTATTGTTATATGGATTATTGTAACACTTAACTTTCATCCACTTTTTTCCATAGTTTAGCTCACAATTAGGGTAAATTCACAGGCCCAATCATCACTATAGGCTACGCTTTTGGCTTGCCAGAGCACAGGGTCTGAACACATCTTCTGCCTGTGCTCCCTTTGCCTCAGCCACATGCCCTATTCTATAACTTTAGGCTCCTGAACTTTAATATGTTGGCTTCAACCTCATTATGTCTCAGTGTGCCCATCTGTAAAATGGATATATCAAGACCAATTTCTCAGGTTGGAGAGTTGTAAGACTTAATTTATAATGGTCAAGTATTTGCTATGTGAAAATTATTAATAGATCATAACTAGTACCATAGTCAGAAAAAGATCCTATTAATGGCATGAAAAAATTATTGACCATTTGGAAAGTAATCTTATAATGCCCAATAGTCGTTTTCTATGTTGTATAAAGAAAAGATCCTGCTATGTTTTTTCTTAACAAAAGGCACAGAAAGAAAACATACAAAAATAAATACTATCACCTGCATTAACATGGAACCAAATATCATCATGAAGGGTCAAAATCATGCTCCCACAGAAGATTTCCACTGTCTTCAGTGGCAGCTGGATTGGTCCATAGTTACCAACAACTGTTACTTTTTATATTTAGTTGTTAGCCCCTTTGCTCTGTTTTTCCTGACAACCAAACATCAGGAATACAAATCCAGAGTTATTGTTGCTGAGAATCAGATTCTAAATGTTTTGCTCACTTTACTGTCAAATTAATAAAGTGAGACTGGAACATAGAATGAAACCTAGATATGCTAAATATATAATGTAAATAATGCCACGACTGGCTTTTTAACAAGGAAGGAAAACTAAGCCTATTGTATCTGCAGACCTGTTGATTCATAGGACATTATGTACCCACTCTTGCAGCCAACTTTCCAAAAATGGCACAAAAATGTCCAAACTAGCAGAGAAATGATGTTTTAAAGAATGAAAAGAGAGATTCATTCAGAAAAAGAAACTTATTTCTATCAAGTGAGATCCACCACGGAGAACAAAGGTTTGAAGTTAAAATACATATCACAACTGAATCCAGGAACAGTTGGAATTGCCATTTCTATTTTAAACAAAGTTTTTTAAAACTGGTATTTTTATTAAGAAAATTTGTACAATGCTTAATATGGAAGAGAGGGCCTGTATCTGTAAATTTTTGCTTAGGCACAACTCACAGCTGACATTGGAAATTGCTCTGGTGCAACTTTATGGAGAGCTTGAAAAAGAGATGACGAAGAGGTGATATGATGTGTCTATAAAATCATGACTGGTGTGGAGAAAGTAAATAAAGAAGTGTTATTTACTCTCTCATTACATAAGAACTAGGGGTCACCAAGTGAAAGTAATAGGCAGCAGGTTTAAACAAACAGAAGGAAGTATTTTTTCATACAACGCACAGTCAACCTGAGGAACTCCTTGCCAGAGGATGTTGTGAAGGCCAAGACTATAGCAGGGCTTAAAAAAAGAACTAGATAAATTCATGGAGGATACGTCCATCCATGGCTATTAGTGTGGCTAGGCAGGGATGTTTCCTAGCCTCTGTTTGCCAGAAGCTGGGAATGGGCAATAGAGGATGGATCACTTGATGATTACTTGTTCTGTTCATTTCCTCTGGGATACCTGGCATTGGCTATTGTCAGAAGACAGGATACTGGGCTAGATGGACCTTTGGTCTTACCCAGTATGGCCGTTCTTATGTTCTTCCTAAGAGCTGGGGGATCAAGGCTAGTTTTTCAACTGTGACCTATTGCAACAGCGTAATCCTCCAGTGCACAAATAAGCAAAACCTAACCCTTGGAAAAGAAAAGAGATGGTAAAAGGAAAGAGAACCTTCATATTTATTAAGCCAAATTCTGTTTCCATTTTCATGCCAGTAAAGTAATTCCATGGAAAAGGACAGATCCTCAGTAGGTTAAAAATGGTGTAACTCCATCAAAGACAATGAGCTCTTTCAATTAACTACAACTCAGGATCTGTCCCCCAGTGTTTAAGATGTTTCCTTCTTATCCAAGTAATAGATAAACTATTTCCACATATGAAGCAGCATAAAAGTTTTGTTCTGTGCTCTGGATATCATCTGCCCCTAACTTGAAGCCTGAATTAGGTGAAACATTTTTGTAATGGTGCATTATCATTTGTCTTGCTATTCTAAACACTATTTGTGATCTTGAGAAATAGGATTTCCCCACCTAATCCATTTTCTTTGCACCACTTTGCTGATGTGACGATACTAGGGACATGTGGCTGGCATATGCTATACTCCAGCTATACCGGTTTGGTAGATGGCAATAGCCAGAAGGTGTAAAACAGAGAAGTCTACAGGCAGGTGCTGGTGCAGAACAGTCACTGGGATATGGCAGACATAGTTGGCTCCTTTGTTCCTGCTCTGGGTGCAGCTGAGAATCTGGCCCATAGTTCATGCAACTACATTGTCATTCAGTACAGAAGGCAGAAGCAGCTTAAACTTCCATTATTTTTTAAATCTTACTCATAATTATCCCAAAAGTCTGTTAATAGATCTTCAGTAAAACAAAAAAACAAAAAACCCAATGGGTTCTCCTTCTCCAACTTGTCCCTTTTGGGGTGGCAGTGGGTGAGAAAGATTAATATTTATTTTATTGATACCCCAGGTCACATTGAAAACATCATGATTTATCTGAAATCTTAATTATCCAGAAATATTTAATATGCTTTATAGAGCTGGAAGAATATTGCCAACAATTATGCAAGAACACTCGTTTGAAAACAAACCAACAAGCCTACAAGTTCACTTGGATGTCATCTATGGTCCTTTTAATTAATTTTTGGTGAGAAAATACCCATCCCTTGTAGAAATGTTCAAGAATATTTTTGTCAAGCAAAAGTTTTTTGACTATTCATACGAAAATGTCTTGCCACTAAAATTTCTTTTTGCTATTATGAGATCTCCAATTTGCTCTTCACTTGTTAATATCATTTTCAGTCATTTGGTTAGGCAGCAGAAATAATACTCTGACTCAGGTGAACAATCATGCACCACAAATAATACATCTAACTGATGGTCATTGTTCTCATACTGGGCCCTCCAGCATGTATCTGAAAACTTATGAATAGGCAAATAAACAGATATGTAAACACTGGTCTTGTGAACACTTGTCTTGCTATTGTTAATGCAATTTGTAAAGTATCCTTGTGATCTTGAGATATAGGATTCTCCAGCCTAATCACGTTAGTGCACAGTAGA
The DNA here is from genome assembly GCF_009764565.3 of Dermochelys coriacea. Lineage (NCBI taxonomy): Eukaryota > Metazoa > Chordata > Testudines > Dermochelyidae > Dermochelys > Dermochelys coriacea. The sequence continues at coordinate 169,662,275 of NC_050069.1, read as the reverse complement.
ATTTATACTCTTCTGCTGTGGACTAATGCAGCATGTTGATGAGCCCTCACTTACACCAGTGTAAACCAGGAATAACGTCAATGAAGTCAATGAAATTACATCTGAGAAAAACCAGACTGAGATCAGAACCAGGCCACAGGTCTTTGAGTCTTCAAATGTTTTTGTTTTTTCCTCCATTCCTATGCATGTTGTTGCCTCTTCCCTGTTTTTAATCTTTGAATACTGGATTCAGGACTTTCAATATTGTTGTCCCCCAACGTTTTTAATGTTTTCCATATTGTTTCATTCTTTTTCCCCCTGAAAAAGAATGACAAACTTGGCCAAAAGTAACTTGTGGCAGAAATTAATATAATGTGTAGGCCTAATATTCATTTGTTCCAAATGTCTTTGAGTGAGTGGATCTACATCACTGAGACAGTTCGTTTTATGAAGTTTATGTACTGCGTACACTTGTATCCACATCCAAACATTTTTAAAATGATCCTTCTCAAATTGTGCAGTCCTTGCCAATGTGAAAAGTCTTCACTGCATGTGAACTTTGAAACTTTTTTCCACCTGCTTTTTTACCAAAGCTTGAGATCAGACACTTGTGGTTGAAAAAAAAAATAGCTAAACATGAAAATGTTTTCCAAATCACATTGAACTATCTGAATGGAAAGAGAAAGAGCAGCAGCACAAGGTCATGGCAACAACTAGATGTGCTGCTAACCCACTGGTGGCCCTACACAGGAATATTTTGGGGAGGAGGCCCTACACTCAACACACTTAAAAAGATAATAGGGAGCCCCTTTGAGTTGTTCAGGGCCCTAAGCAACTGTTTAATCCGCTTATGTCTGGTGCCAGCTTTGCCAACAAGTTCTACATTAGGGAAAGAACAGCTAAAAATATTTGTCCAAATCTGTACTTGAATCAGCCGTTTAAAAAAAAAAAAAGTATAAACGGATTTCAGACAGTTTTTGATTATGTTAACTTGTCTCTTGGTTCCTTGAGCCTTCAGATTTCCTTGGGAGCATGAAGCAAAATCTGTGAGCATCTTGAAGTGAGTTAAGGAAGATGACAGTTTAATGTCTAGATTTTCCTTTTTAACCTAGAAAATGTGTAAATACAGAAGAAGTAATTTTGCAGCAGTGGTAAAAATCAGCTGCTTATTCCCAAGAATGTTGCAAATGTATGCTCCAGTTTAGTCTCTAGCTCCTTCTTAGAATCATGTAGTTACTTAACAAATCAGTATGAGACAGATTCTGCCACCATTACTTACATCAAGCGGTATCTTATGCTATGAATCATAGAATCATAGAATCATAGAATATCAGGGTTGGAAGGGACCCCAGAAGGTCATCTAGTCCAACCCCCTGCTCAAAGCAGGACCAAGTCCCAGTTAAATCATCCCAGCCAGGGCTTTGTCAAGCCTGACCAAAAAAACCTCTAAGGAAGGAGATTCTACCACCTCCCTAGGTAACGCATTCCAGTGTTTCACCACCCTCTTAGTAAAAAAGTTTTTCCTAATATCCAATCTAAACCTCCCCCATTGCAACTTGAGACCATTACTCCTCGTTCTGTCATCTGCTACCATTGAGAACAGTCTAGAGCCATCCTCTTTGAAACCCCCTTTCAGGTAGTTGAAAGCAGCTATCAAATCCCCCCTCATTCTTCTCTTCTGCAGACTAAACAATCCCAGCTCCCTCAGCCTCTCCTCATAAGTCATGTGCTCTAGACCCCTAATCATTTTTGTTGCCCTTCGTTGTACTCTTTCCAATTTATCCACATCCTTCCTGTAGTGTGGGGCCCAAAACTGGACACAGTACTCCAGATGAGGCCTCACCAGTGTCGAATAGAGGGGAACGATCACGTCCCTCGATCTGCTCGCTATGCCCCTACTTATACATCCCAAAATGCCATTGGCCTTCTTGGCAACAAGGGCACACTGCTGACTCATATCCAGCTTCTCGTCCACTGTCACCCCTAGGTCCTTTTCCGCAGAACTGCTGCCGAGCCATTCGGTCCCTAGTCTGTAGCGGTGCATTGGATTCTTCCATCCTAAGTGCAGGACCCTGCACTTATCCTTATTGAACCTCATTAGATTTCTTTTGGCCCAATCTTCCAATTTGTCTAGGTCCTTCTGTATCCTATCCCTCCCCTCCAGCGTATCTACCACTCCTCCCAGTTTAGTATCATCCGCAAATTTGCTGAGAGTGCAATCCACACCATCCTCCAGATCATTTATGAAGATATTGAACAAAACGGGCCCCAGGACCGACCCCTGGGGCACTCCACTTGACACCGGCTGCCAACTAGACATGGAGCCATTGATCACTACCCGTTGAGCCCGACAATCTAGCCAGCTTTCTACCCACCTTATAGTGCATTCATCCAGCCCATACTTCCTTAACTTGCTGACAAGAATGCTGTGGGAGACCGTGTCAAAAGCTTTGCTAAAGTCAAGAAACAATACATCCACTGCTTTCCCTTCATCCACAGAACCAGTAATCTCATCATAAAAGGCGATTAGATTAGTCAGGCATGACCTTCCCTTGGTGAATCCATGCTGACTGTTCCTGATCACTTTCCTCTCCTCTAAGTGCTTCAGGATTGATTCTTTGAGGACCTGCTCCATGATTTTTCCAGGGACTGAGGTGAGGCTGACCGGCCTGTAGTTCCCAGGATCCTCCTTCTTCCCTTTTTTAAAGATGGGCACTACATTAGCCTTTTTCCAGTCATCCGGGACTTCCCCCGTTCGCCACGAGTTTTCAAAGATAATGGCCAAGGGCTCTGCAATCACAGCCGCCAATTCCTTCAGCACTCTCGGATGCAATTCGTCCGGCCCCATGGACTTGTGCACGTCCAGCTTTTCTAAATAGTCCCTAACCACCTCTATCTCTACAGAGGGCTGGCCATCTCTTCCCCATTTTGTGTTGCCCAGCACAGCAGTCTGGGAGCTGACCTTGTTAGTGAAAACAGAGGCAAAAAAAGCATTGAGTACATTAGCTTTTTCCACATCCTCTGTCACTAGCTTGCCTCCCTCATTCAGTAAGGGGCCCACACTTTCCTTGGCTTTCTTCTTGTTGCCAACATACCTGAAGAAACCCTTCTTGTTACTCTTGACATCTCTTGCTAGCTGCAGCTCCAGGTGCGATTTGGCCCTCCTGATATCTTTCCTACATGCCCGAGCAATATTTTTATACTCTTCCCTGGTCATATGTCCAACCTTCCACTTCTTGTAAGCTTCTTTTTTATGTTTAAGATCCGCTAGGATTTCACCATTAAGCCAAGCTGGTCGCCTGCCATATTTACTATTCTTTCGACTCATCGGGATGGTTTGTCCCTGTAACCTCAACAGGGATTCCTTGAAATACAGCCAGCTCTCCTGGACTCCCTTCCCTTTCATGTTAGTCCCCCAGGGGATCCTGGCCATCTGTTCCCTGAGGGAGTCAAAGTCTGCTTTCCTGAAGTCCAGGGTCCGTATCCTGCTGCTTACCTTTCTTCCCTGCGTCAGGATCCTGAACTCAACCAACTCATGGTCACTGCCTCCCAGATTCCCATCCACTTTTGCTTCCCCCACTAATTCTACCCGGTTTGTGAGCAGCAGGTCAAGAAAAGCGCTCCCCCTAGTTGGCTCCCCTAGCACTTGCACCAGGAAATTGTCCCCTACGCTTTCCAAAAACTTCCTGGATTGTCTATGCACCGCTGTATTGCTCTCCCAGCAGATATCAGGAAAATTAAAGTCACCCATGAGAATCAGGGCATGCGATCTAGTAGCTTCCGTGAGTTGCCGGAAGAAAGCCTCATCCACCTCATCCCCCTGGTCCGGTGGTCTATAGCAGACTCCCACCATGACATCACTCTTGTTGCACACACTTCTAAACTTAATCCAGAGACACTCAGGTTTTTCCACAGTTTCGTACCGGAGCTCTGAGCAGTCATACTGCTCCCTTACATACAGTGCTACTCCCCCACCTTTTCTGCCCTGCCTGTCCTTCCTGAACAGTTTATAACCATCCATGACTGTACTCCAGTCATGTGAGTTATCCCACCAAGTCTCTGTTATTCCAATCACGTCATAATTCCTTGACATCACCAGGACCTCCAGTTCTCCCTGCTTGTTTCCAAGGCTTTGTGCATTTGTATATAAGCACTTGAGATAACCTGTTGATCGCCCCTCATTCCCAGTATGAGGCAGGAGCCCTCCCCTCACAGACCTTCCTGCCTGTGCTTCCTCCCGGTATCCCGCTTTCCCACTTACCTCAGGGCTTTGGTCTCCTTCCCCCGGTGAACCTAGTTTAAAGCCCTCCTCACTAGGTTAGCCAGCCTGCTGGCAAAGATGTTCTTCCCTCTCTTCGTAAGATGGAGCCCGTCTCTGCCCAGCACTCCTCCTTCATGGAACACCATCCCATGGTCAAAGAATCCAAAGCCTTCTCTCCGACACCACCTGCGTAGCCATTCGTTGACCTCCACGATTCGACGGTCCCTACCCAGGCCTTTTCCTTCCACGGGGAGGATGGACGAGAACACCAGTGAGAGGAATCTCACTGAAATTAACAGAACTCCTCATGTAATAAGGCACTAGTTTACTTGAGGAATAGTGTCAGAATGTGTCAGGAGTACTTGTGGCACCTTAGAGACGAACAAATTTATTTGAGCATAAGCTTTCGTGAGCTACAGCTCACTTCATCGGATGTGACATTCATCAGAATGTGGTGTGTGTGGTGTGTCAAGGCACCTCTTCCACCTCGCTGGGCTCAGCACTTCCTCCTCGAGCTGGGGTATTATTTTCCCAGCTGGGATTTATTTCTCACTCTTTTCCAGGAAGACTTTGGGGCAGGCCCCAGGTGTATTCCTCCACCAAACAAAGAAACAAATTCACAACACAAAACAAAGGAGAATACCTTTTCCTACCTGTGTCTCTCAGGGAGGCCTTGTTATTGGCCCTGAAGTGCCAGTCCTTCCTCTAACCAGGCAGTCAGGTAGCTTTCCCAATAGCAAGGAAAGCAACCTATCATCCTGGAGAAGCCTTTCTCCTTGCAGCCAGTAGCCCTTCAACAGCTTGTCTCTCCTCCTCCTCTCTCACCAGGTCTCAGTCAGCCCTTAATTGGACTCAGGTGTCCCTAGATGACCTGAGATAGCCCCTTTTCAGCTTACAGGGAAAAGAGCCTTTATCATTCTAGGGAAGTGGTCCCCCAACTTTTGAGGGGGTCAAGACTGGGGCCACAGCTGGGGGCAGGAGCAGAGCCACACCAGGACTGCGGTGGGGGGCTGGCAGCCAGGCCCATGGCCAGGTGTGGCTCTGCTACTGCCTGGGCTGAAAATGGAACTGCAGCCAGCAACTGAGGCTGGGGGCAGGGCCAGAAGTGGAGCTAGGGATGTAGAGGGGCTAGGTGGTGCTCCCTCCCCACCCCTTCTGGGGTTGGCCCTGGGTCCCACCCACAAGGTTCCTCTGTGCCCCATATCTGGGAGACCTCTGTTCTAGGGCTAATATACTTGCCTTCCACCACTCTCTTATAGCTATTAAGCCTGATTTTTGTCATAGTAGATATTATTTATGTTTTATAATTATACCCTTTTGTATTGTAACATGGATGCCTGTTCACAAGTAACTAAACAAAGACCAACTGATTTCACATTGGCTACTAAAGAGCTGTCAGATGGTAACTTTGGGTCAATAACTAGCTTATACTGGATTTGAATAGGTTACTAAGAAAGGAAGTCTCCGTATCCTCTTATCACTCCTCAAAGCCATCCAGGGCCCTAATACTGTGACACACAACAAGGTGTATTGTAATGCAAAACCATGACAGCAATAAGAAGTATCATCTCAGACCTAGAGCCTCAGTGGGTGTAAATCTGGCACCTTTTATTCCAACTCAATATAATATGCAACTATTTAGAAAAAACCTAACCTATTTCTAATATCTGGGTATTTATTGGAAAAGGCAGTTACTGATATCTTAAGTAGTAAAACACTGTTGGCTTTTCTAAATCAAAATGATGCAAAATGTCAGGTTGGTTTTTTTTTTTTTGATAAATTGATATCATTACTACCATCCACTTACGGTTGGAAGTAGAAACAGTAGGGATAACATTTTCAAAAGTGCCAAAGTGACTTGGGAGCCTAGATCTCAATAGGCACTAAGACTTAGGACCAGTTATTTAAAGGTATTTAGGTACCTAAAGATGCAGGTAGGACCTAGTGGAATTTACAAGAGCACTTGCAAAGAAATCAAAATAATTCAAAATCCAAGTAGGCAACTATCCACACCTTTAGGTTCCTAGATACTTCTAAAAATCAGATTTATCCTAGATGCATTATGGAAGAAATGCATGCTTATAATATGTGCCAGGCAGAAACTTGAAAATCATATCAACATTATGGAGAATAGTTTCCAAGGATCTATTTTCCGAAGTGCTGAGCACCAACAGCTCCCACTGATTTCCTCGGAGGTTGTGGAGCCTCAGCACTTATGACAATGAGGCCCCAAACATATGTATTGTTGACATTTACTTTATCATTTCATTTTAACTGACTTTATGGCAAAATATTGGATTGTGTGGAAATAATCAAAGACCATTTGCCCCTTTCCCTGTCTAATTAAAGAGAGCATTTTTTAATATGGTCTGTTATTCTGTTTTGGAATTCAAAAGGCTAAAAGAAATAATTACAAACAAAATAAAACGGTGTTTCTTTGACTGTGGTATGGGAGCTCAGTTCCTATTACCAGTTGTGTTGACCAAAGTTATCTAAAATCCAAGCCACAAAAGGTTAAAGGTTCCCCTTCCCCCGCCCCCCAGAAAATTAAAATTAAGACTGACAGTTCTCCTTCATTTCTCTCATTTGCAGCTCATGTGAGGCTACTTCTGAGCAGAAGAGGTGGATCTGGAGGTCCAGCAATGAAGGCAGCAATGACTTAAGGCATTCTGTCTTCTCAGAGCAAAAGAAAGGAAGGATGGTGGTAAGGATACACAGCGCCAAAGCAGAGCTTGCTTCACCTTTCAAAATGGACAAAATGAATTCCACTGTCCAGAAACACACTCTGAGTGCTACCAAGTACATGGGAAGGTGGAGAGTCATGACCTTGGTCTCAGCCTAACCTGCCTAGTCTTCCCTTTGTGAAGAAAAGCATCATCAGCCTCACGAGCCACCCTACTCCATTTCCCTTTAGAGGGTGTTGGCAACAACTTTCTAGCTGCCTCTTGCGTGGATACACTACAGGAGATGGGGGAGCGGGGGAATCCCTGAAACCTCAACCCCCACTACACACCTAAAAGGGCAGCCACAATTTGTTGCATGGTATGCAAGAAAGAACAGCTTCTGTGTGACTGTCATCCCCTTTCCAGTCTATCATCGCAATAAGCAAAGTTTAATGCAGAGGAACACATTTATCCCTGACCTCAGCATAATTAAAAGGGGAGAAATTTTGCCCGTTAGACTCATTTTAAGTTACCAGGAAAAAGATTTAATTTTGCCCTATATATTCAAAAGGGGAACTATCTGAAAACTGACTATACAACTGACCTCAAGATGCATTACTTTCTCTTATGAGGAGGCTGAACTTCAAAGTCTCCAGTCACTGGTAGCTGCTGATGACTTTTATATAAGGAGCAGCTTCTGTTGCTATACTCTACTTCTGACAGTTCTTGCTTTTCTGTGTGGAGAATATTGCCTTTCCTTAGGCTCTCATGCCCCCGTATGTTAAGCTTTAGAATGTCAGCTTTGTATACTTGCTTATTCCTTTATTATTCTTGGAAATACAAGTGCTATAATATTTTATCAGTTAGTAGAAACATCTAAACTTCAGCACCATAAGAGAATATCAGGCATATTTCTATTTATTGACTAAAGTATTTTTGCTGGGGATGAAACTAATTCTATGGGCCTGATCTCATACAACATCTTTATCATCAGTAACTCCACGAGCTTCTGTGGAGTTCCTCCTGAGTTACACCAGTACAACTGAGAGCAGAATCTGGCTCTCTTGGAGCTGTGATCTTCTTTTCCTTTCCTTTCCTTTGTTTTCAACGAGATAGTCCAAACACGCCCGTATTGATGAGAGGTTTTGGTCTGGATTTCAACAGCCTACTATTTCTACAATGAACTGAATCAAATCTACCTGATAAAAACACCTCCAAATATTAGGGGGTAAAGTTTGGACTTTGAAAACAGAGATGAGCCCAACCTGCAATTACTTCAAGCAGGGCCATCTTGAGGCATAGGCAGCATACAAACTGCATAGGGCACCCGAAAATTTGGTGCACCCTGGGTCTTAGTGTCCACCCTCCCAAATCTTCCTATCCCTGTTTTAATCTGACCCTTCCTGCAGGCTCCCACTACAGCTGACTGCTGCAGCCTGGTGAGTCTTCCTCTGGAGGAAGCTTATGCTCAAATAAATTTGTTAGTCTCTAACGTGTCACAAGTACTCCTTTTCTTTTTTGCGAATACAGACTAACACCACTGCTACTCTGAAACCTGTTCCTCTGGAGGGGATCTAGTAGTTAAAAGTGAAAAAGCCTTCCAGCCTGCCAGACCAATTAGCACAACATTGAAACTGTTAAAGAGCCATTCAAGTAGTAATGAAGCCATTTAACAGGCATTTGCCAACCCCCAGGTATATACAGTCAGTTTCTGAATTTACTGACAAAAACAGTTGTGCATTCCTGTAATATTTACTCAGAACCTTAGTCTACAGGACCTTCATTTAAAATTTGCTTTAAAAATATTTCACTAGTGTGTTGCTGAAGATTATAAAATCACATCTCTAAAAAATCCTTGCTTAGATTTTTAGATGCACAATCTGAGTATTCATCTTTAGCTTTAAATGCTTGCATCTTCAGACATTTTTTTTTAAATAAATCCTTCAGAAGATTAGCCTTACCTAAAATATACATGTGAGCCCAGGCTACCATTGGACACAGGGGCACCAGTTTAATGATACTGCATAGGGCCTCATAAATCCTAAGGACTGCTCTGACTTCAAGGCACATTTCCATAATGATTCATTTTTCTGTGATCTGCCTTACTGCACAGGGAATCATCCTGTTTCTGGCAGCCAAGTCTCAAAATTGTGACGATCACAGAAGTTCACCTTGGGTCTACTCCGTTACTCAACTATCACTGGCACAGAAACTCCAAGGGACAGAACACTTTCCTTGGTTGGGACCAGCTGTGGCAGGCCCAAGGAGCCAATAAAAAAAGAAATAGTTCTTGTCTGAATGCAAAGTCACTGAAGACTGCTGCAAGTGTGCAACCATTGGGGCTGGGTGGGGCAAAGGAGGGACATGGCCTACACTTTTAGACTTGCACTGAGGGGGAAAAAGTGGAGAAAAATGATTGAAAAGGAAATGAAGTAAAAAGAGAAATACTTTTAAAAGGTCAGGGATAAAAATAGCAATTGGTGACTAAAAAATGCCATTCTGCAGGCAGTGGTAACTACCTTTTGTCCTTTCACAGAAGAATTCATACTTAAGAACTTTAGACTGAAAGGTACACACAACATCTGAAAGTGAAACTCTCAACAAATATTCACAAGAGCCTGTGTATGGTAAAAAGAAGCAGGTTAACAACTGGGAGAAGATGAGGGTGAATAGAGGGAGAGATTCTGATCTCACAAAGAAAAGGAGTACTTGTGGCACCTTAGAGACTAACAAATTTATTTGAGCATAAGCTTTCGTGAGCTACAGCTCAGAAGTGAGCTGTAGCTCATGAAAGCTTATACTCAAATAAATTTGTTAGTCTCTAAGGTGCCACAAGTACTCCTTTTCTTTTTGCAAATACAGACCAACACGGCTGCTACTCTGAAACCTGTCATTCTGATCTCAGTTACCTTAGATTTACTCTGGTGTAATTCTCCTAAGCCAATGCTGTTACATTAGTGTAACTGAAATCAGAATCTGCTCCAACAACACCTTTGTTTCAACCTAATTTCCTGTGGCCTACTAGAAGTTTGAAGGTTGCAGACTTTCTCCTTTGTTTAGCTTCATATTCCACATGATGCATACAATCTATGGGAATAAAACATTAGCTGCTCTTGGATGCTTCAAACTTCTCATACTGTAGCTTTCATTATGTAACTAAGTCTATAACCTAAGAGCAGCTGCTCTGTAAAATCCATCTGCAGCCTCATGTAGTGAAATATTACAAATTTAAGCTGCAGGCATCTTTTGATGGACCAATTGCAGCCCTTTCAACATCTTATCAGCTTACAGCAGAGGCATTGTATCTCACTGATGAATGGACTGAATATGTTGTGGAATACTTGTATGTGCATTTCAGACTTTCAGGCTATAGTGTTACCTAGCTGCAGCATGGCAGTGTAATGTTTTCCCTCCCAGGGGTGTTGCAAACCACATGATATCATTTAGACACATGCCGATACTCCTGGCTAAAACCATATGTTTGTCCAGGCGGTCAGAAGGTCAAATCTGTTTCCAATATCATGTTGGTGTAATTGGGTTTGAAATAGAATTAAATAAAATCAAGTAGCAAACCAGTATAAGAAAAGAATGCCAAGATGTTCTTTCAATATGGTTATCCTATGCTGAATATGCCTCAACTATTTTTTGTCTTTAGATGCTGTCAATACCCCTTTTTATACTGGTTACATATTTTATTAAGAAAATATTAATAGAAGACGAACAAAAATACTATTCGATACATAGTATTCTGTAACAATATAGTCAACAAGAACAGGATAACAAGTAATATTTTAGTCTCATTTTGGTTGCTGGTGCTGTTGGTTGCCTATGATATAGAGGAGGTCAGATTAGCTGATCTGGTGGTCACTTTTAGCCTAAATTCTACATTGCCAAAAAAAAGAAAAAAAAACCACAAACCACATGGCAGAGTCTCAGAACCCAGGTCAGCTGACTCAGACCGATGCCATGGGTCTAACAAAAGCAATGCAGACGTTTTTGCTCAGGTTGGAGCCTGGGCACTGAGACACTCCCCACTTTCAGAACCCAGACTCCAGCCCCAGGAAGATCATCTACACTGCTAGGTTTAGCCCCATACGAGGAGCCTGAGTCAGTTGACCTGGGCTCTGAGACTCACTGCTGTGGGGTTTTGGGGTCAGTGTAGACAGACCCTAGTACTCTGTATTGAAATACTAAACTAAGGGTATGTTGAGGCTGCCAGAAAACTCTCCAATACCAAATTCTACAGGCCACTTTCCTCAGATCCCACTGAGGAATATACTAAGAAACTACACCATCTACTCAGGACACTCCCTACACTAACACAGGAACAAGTCAACATACCCTTAAAGCCCCGACCGGGGTTATTCTATTTACTACCCAAGATCCACAAACCCAGAAATCCTGGACACCCCATCATCTCGGGCATTGGCATTCTCATGAAAGGACTGTCTGGATATGTGGACTCTCTACTCAGGCCCTCTGCCACCAGCACTCCCAGCTATCTCCGTGACACCACTGATTTCCTGAGAAAACTACAATGCATTGGTGATCTTCCAGAAAACACCATCCCAGCCACCATGGATGTAGAGGCCTTCTACACAAACATTCCACACACAGATGGAATACAAACTGTCAGGAACAGAATCCCTCATGATGCCACAGCACAACTGGTTGCTAAGCTCTGTGACTTCATCCCCACAGACATTTATTTCAAATTTGGTGACAATATATACCCCCAGAGCAGTGGCACCACTATGGGCACCTGCATGGCCCCACAATATGGCAACATTTTTATGGCTGACCTGTAACAACGTTTCCCCAGCTCTCGTCCACTAACACCCCTTCTCCACCTACACTACACTGATGACATCTTCATCATCTGGACCCATGGGAAGAAAACCCTGGAAGAATTCCACCACGATTCAATAGCTTCATCCTACCATCAATCTCAGCCTGGACCAATCTACATGGGAGGTCCACTTCCTAGATACCAAGGTGCAAATAAGTGACGGTCACGTTAACACCACCCTATACCGAAAACCCGCTGACCACTATGCCTACCTTCATGCCTACAGTTTCCATCCCAGACACACCACACAATCCATTGTCTACAGCCAAGCACTGAGGTACAACCACATTTGCTCCGACCCCTCTGACAGAGACCAACATCTACAAGATCTTCACCAAACATTCTCAAAAGTACGATACCCACGAGGAGATAAGGAAACAGATCAACAGAGCCAGACGTGTACCCAGAAGCCTCCTGCTGCAAGACAAGCCCAAGAAAGAAACCAACAGAACTCCACTGGCCATCACATACAGTCCTCAGCTAAAACGTCTCCAACGCATCATCAGTGATCTACAACCCATCCTGGACAATGATCCCTCACTTTCACAGGCCTTGGGAGGCAGGCCAGTCCTCACCCACAGACAACCAGCCAACCTGAAGCATATTCTCACCAGCAACTACACACCGCACCATAGTAACATTAACTAAGGAACCAATCCATGCAACAAACCTCAATGCCAACTCTGAGTAGAACTGTAGTTTCTGTCGAATCAGTAGACAAAACTTCAGAGCCCGTAATCCTATTTGGTTTCACTTCACCAGATGCACATGAAGAGAAAGAAGTGAAACACACTAGTACTGCACTGAAACAGCAGTGAATCCTAGTGCTCTGGAGGATGGAATTCTAATAAATTTCACTCAGCTGGCAGTGTGTCAGACACTATGCACTGTTCCAAAGCCAGCTTTCGGACTTGCTTTCTCAGTAGCCATCAGCATTCAGTGCATTATTTTGAGGCTTTATTGGCCATTTATTCAGCGTTACTCTACCTGCTTTAATCCACATCTGTAGAGTATGCAACCCAAACACTGCACATTTCTCTGCAGCTGTACAAATAAAATCTCCATATGGAAAACTTAGATTTAAGAAAAGATGCCCCACTCGTTAACTCTGATTTTTGCACAATTAATCAAGAAAATGTTGTAACACCAAATCTGACAGCATAAAAGTACTTTAAGGAGCTAAAGGATGACAAGTACATAGCACTAATGTTGTTAATGTCTTTGGCCCAGTGTTAACATGTATATGATGACACCGTAGAACAAACATTAAAGCAGTTTTTCTCTTTTCTTTATTAATTATGGACTTATAGCAAGGTATTTAAAATCACCATCGGCAAAATTTGTCAATGCCAGGCCAAAGATTCAGTACTGAAATAAAGGCCTATGTCCGGAGTGAAACCCCATCACAGTATAGAACAGGCTAAGAAGTTTTTAGCTAATCTACTGTGCTTGTGCCTTAATTCTCAGCCAAAGAGAAGGTACAAAGAGGCATTAGGGATGATTTAATAAACACCTGGGTCTCTCAAAAGGGAGAGTGCTTAGTGCGAGGGGAAGAACCACTGGGACTTTTGTGAAGGAACCTAAGACAGAGTCTGCAGGAGAACAGACACCTCAGGAAGACTTGGTCTGAGGAGTCAGAGCTCCATATCAGGGCTGTAGAAGAAAACTCCAGAGTAGCTGAGAAAGGAGGTTGAAGACAGTGTCCAGAGGAAGGGCTGGTTTGTTGAGACACTCTGGATATTAAATTTGAGCTACTGTTACCCCAACAAGGATCTGAACTAGATATTTCACCAGAGGACTGATCTGCATTCACAGCCCAGCCTATAAGGGGTGCTGATGCAAAGCAGTGCCCCCTGGTGGTCATCATAGCCTCAAAATAAGAAAGGACCAATAAATCCATGAAACAATAGTTGATGCAAAAAGGGCTCAACAAACCAGAAAGTTAACATTTCTTAAAATTCATGCCTGTCTCTGACTTATGATGGAAACAATTTTTAAATGTTAGGCATATACATTTTGTTTGATTTGGTCCCTAAATGAAGAAAAGGCACCAACAGGTTAACTGTGGATCATTTCTAATGCTAACAGGTAAAAGCATGTTTCAGAGTAGCAGCTGTGTTAGTCTGTATTCGCAAAAAAGAAAAGGAGTACTTGTGGCACCTTAGAGACTAACAAATTTATTTGAGCATAAGATTTCGTGAGCTACAGCTCACTTCATTGGATGCATACCAATATCATATCCGGATGCATCCGATGAAGTGAGCTGTAGCTCACAAAAGCTTATGCTCAAATAAATTTGTTAGTCTCTAATGTGTCACAAGTACTCCTTTTCTTTTTTATGTAAAAGCAGGATTTCTGTGGAAGCTGGATGTACTGTGACATGAGAAAATTGTGAACATTCAGGAAAGCTGTACACAGTAATTCTACCCTCAGATGTGAGAGTCTGGCAACTTGTGGAGTCAATGAAAGTTGCCTACATGCATCTAAGAGCATAACATCATTAGAGCCTTTTCTATAGGTATGTTCAACGTGGCCAAGTTAAAGTTGACATAGCAGATTAAGTTTTTATATTTCCACAATGTAATTTTTTACTATCTATTCTTAGACTGTGGATACAAACTTACTTAAATTTAGGATCATAAGAGAGATTGGTTCCATAGCAGCCAATGATAAGTGATCATTGTGATCCTCAACATACATTATCCAAGAGTTCGTAAGAACTGCTCTGTATGCAGAGGGACAAAACTGACCAAAACAATTCATACTTCGGTTTGAAGAGTGGTGGCCTGAATTAGGTCCGAGTCCCGGAAAGTCTTCTATGTGTGCTTAACTGTATGCACGGCCAATTAAAATCAGTGGGCCTATTTTGTGCATAACATTAAGCATGTGCATTAGTTTTTGCAGGATCAGGGTTCAGTTAGCTTTTCTGTTTGTGAATAGGTGTGGGGGGAGGCGCGGGGGGGGGTCTCCAACGTAGCATCATAGGAGAGGGAGAAAGACACTAGCAAAACAAGAAAATGTGTCTGTAAAACCAAAGAAGTGGCAGGAAGATGCAGGGGCCAATGTACAATATGATCTTTCACAAGTTTACAGAAAGAGATTTTAGTAGCTTGTCATGCATTAGAAAAATCTTCCCCTATCCCCCAAGTGCTAAGTCAAAGTTAAATAAATTCTTTTAAAATTCCTTTGGGAAGGATTTATTTGATTGTAAATTCTATTTTCATAAAATGGTAACATTATTCTGTATTTTGGAGTGGGGTTTTTCTTCTTTTTAAAATTTTCATTAAATTGATAACATCCTGCCCAGGAGGAACAAATTTCATCTTGTGGTTACTTGTAAATTGCTGATAAATGTGTTTGTCCACAAATATCAAATAAATACCATGCATTATTTCACAGTTTTTCAAATTCAGAGGGCTAATATTTCTCTTTTTTAAAATGGTTGTATCATATTTTCCAGAAGAAACGATAACTAAGTGAACATGAATAGATCACTTTATAGGCTACTTGTAATCCATGCATTCCCCAAAATCTTCGGCAAATTAGATCATTCATGACAAATTATATCATTCTTTACAAAAGAGAACTTTGATCAAGAAGCGTTTGAACAACAGTAGCTCTCAACAATTAGATATTGATACCTATTTTGAGTATTTGGGGAAAGAAGGAAGTATATCAATTTCACACTCTAATTTAACCCACCTGGAAAAAAAGTGACCTTGAGCAGATCCCTGCAGACTACTGTGACATTATTGACATGAACTGGGACTGTAAAGATCATTGTTGCAACCCAAGTCCTGTAGTGGCATCAAATCTTGTATAAAGGGGATCAAATAAGGAGTCTAAGACAAGGTTGTGGTTTGTTGGTTATGATTATGCTATCTGTATATGTGTATCATTTTTGTAGTTGAAGTTATGAATATTGGCTCTATACTGTCTGCATTTCAAACTTGTGCTATGCTTCTGGGAGACACCCCAGACAAGTTGGTGTCAGCTCTGCCTAGCCTGCTTTATGGCCCGGTAAGGACCATCAGCTATACAACTGACCCATGAAAGAAGGCGAATACACCTTGTGACTCAGCAAGGCATGCAGGGACATGCCTATGGACAGAACTCTAAGGTTTTTTTCTTGCCCTGTGCCCCAATGCTTGTCTTTGGAACAAAGAAAGAGAGGCCACATGACAAGAGACTATAAAAGGCTGCTGCAGCTTCTCCATCTTGTCTTCAATCCTGTTTCTTTCCTCAGGAGGGACTTTGCTACAAACGGAAGCTCTACACAAAGGACTGATGACCCATTCCAGCTGTGGATGTACTCGAGAGACTTGATTTAAACCTGCAGTTTATTCTATCACTGCTACAAGCCTGAACCAAGAACTTTGCCATTACTGTATGTAATTGATTCCATTTAACCAATTCTAGCTCTCATCTATATCTTTTTCCTTATATGAATAAACCTTTAGATTTTAGATTCTAAAGGATTGGAAACAGCGTGATTTGTGGGTAAGATCTGATTTGTATATTGACCTGGGTCTGGGGCTTGGTACTTTGGGATTGAGAAAACTGTTTTTTTTCTTTTACTGTGGTATTGGTTTTCATAACTATTCATCCCCATCACGAGTGGCACTGGTGGTGATACTGGGAAACTGGAGTGTCTAAGGGAATTGCTTGTGTGACTTATGACTAGCCATTGGGGTAAAACCAAAGTCCTCTTGTCCAGCTGGTTTGGTTTGCCTTGGTGTGCATAGAAACCCCATCCTTGGGCGGTAACCGCCCTGCTTTAAGCAATTTGTCCTGAATTGGTACTCTCAGTTGGGTCCTGCCAGAACCAGCATCGTTACAACTACACAGCTCTGAGAAGGATAAAAGAGTGTGGGGTGCAAATGGTGTCCTCATCCATCCTCCCTGTTGAAGGAATAGGCCCAGGCAGGAACCATCGAATAGTAGAAGTAAATGCGTGGTTATGCACGTAGTGTTAGCGAGAGGGCTTTGGCTTCTTCAACAACGAGCTGATGTTCCTGGAAAGAGGATTACTGTGCTGGTATGAGCTCCATCTGTCAAACATTGGGAAGAGCATCTTTGGACATTCTCTAGCTACGGAGAGTTTTAAACTAGGTTCTGTTGGGGATGGTGACAAAAATCTAGCCAATGCATATCTACACTCAAGTAATGAAGACAAGGGGGTGGGGCTAAATTCTGGAGAAGGGACTAGAAACCACAATTGCATTAAAGAGGCAAGAAGAAAACCAGGGCAGTCTGCAAAAATATCTTTGATGCTTGTATTCCAATGCAAGGAATTGGAGGAATAAGCAGGTTGAACTGAAAGTCATATTATATGAAGAAAATTATTACCTGATTGGTATTACAGAGAGACTTGGTGGGACAACCTCCATGATTGGTGTACCAGCATTGAGGGATATAACTTGTTCTGGAAAAAGATAGGTATGGGGAAAAAAAGGAGGAGGAGTTGTGCTGTACATCAAGAATGTACACTTGCTCCGAGGTCCAAGAGGAAGTGAGTGGCAAACCTATTGCTAGTATCTGGGTGAGGGGGGGAAATGGGAAAAGAATATTAGTGATGTTATGGTGGGGATCTATTATAGACTACCAAGTCAAGAAGAGGAAGTGTATGAGGCATTCTTCAAGCAGGTAACAAGATTTAACTAACACATGAGAAGGTACGAATGGGGAATATTAACTTATTTTATATCTGCTGGAAGACTAATACAACAAAACATAATATGTCCTGCAAGTTCTAAGCAGGTGTAGTGGACAACTTTCTGATTCAGTAGAGGAAACAAATGAGAGGGACATCCATTTTGTATCTGGTTTTGACCAACAAGAATAAATTAGTTGCAGACATGAAGGTGGCCGGGAACTTGGGAAGAAGTGATCGTGATCTGATAGAATTTAAGATCCTAAGGGAAAGTGGGTATGATAATAGCAAAACAAGGACACTGGACTTCAAAAAGGCAGACTTCAACCAACTCAGAAATAGTAGGCAAGGTCCCAAGGAGATACCAGTTAGAAAGGAGTTGAAGGGGGGCTGGCAGTTCATAAAGTTGTAATACTAGAACTCAACATCAAGCTATTCCGATGCAGAAGAAGAGTCACAGGAGTTCAATGTGGCTGCACAAGGAGCTTATTAGCTATCTAAAAACCAAAAGGGATACATACAGGAAAAGAAAGGAGATGCATGTTACCAAGGAAGTACACATGGGAAAAGCACGAGCATGTAGGGACAAAATCAGGACAGCTAAACAAAGAATTAATTTCAACTGGCAAGGAATATTAGAAACAAAAGAAGGGGTTCTACAGATATGGCAGTCAAAAAAGAAAGATCAGGGACAGTGTGGGTCCACCACTCAATGGAGAACATGAGCTGTAATGGAAGATGATAGGCAGGCAAAGCTGCTCAATGCTTACTTTGCTTCAGTCTTCTCACAAAACACAACGTGTGACCAGACAACCAACACAGTTATCATGGACAATTAAATGGGAAGGGATGCACATCAGGATAAGTAAAGAACATGTCAGAAATCCTCCGATTAATTTGAATGAATTCAAGTCAGCAGAGCCTGATACTATTCACCTGAGGGTACTGAAAGAATTAGCTGAAGAAATCTCAGAGCCACTAACAATAATATTTGCAAACTCGTGGACGACAGGAGAGGTTCTGGAACACAATGCCCACCTTTGGGAAGTGGGAAAAGGAGGTGCAGAACTATAGACCAGTCAGCTTGACCTCAATACCTGGGACGGTATTAGAGCAATGTATAAAATGTTCAATTTGCAGACAGCTGTACAATGAAGGTGTGCTCACTAGCAGCCAGCATGGATTTACTAAGAACAAATCATTCAGCTTGGCAGTAGATATGTTGGTGGTAATTTGCAGACGATAGCTCCCCCAAAAATGCAGTATGACACTCAGCATCAAATGATATTTTAGCAATGCAGAGAGCAGGATATAGAATACATGTAGCTATTTTTTTAAAAATATATATATAAATATATATTTCTTGAAGAACTTCGTATCAGCTGATCTGAAATGAATGTCAAAGTCAAGTTCAGGCTAAAGCTCAAACATAATGGTTATCTGCCAAAGTAAACATGGAATATTTAAAACTGCACTTCCTATAACCAGCCGCTTAAAATAGATTTGTATACACTATGGACCTTCCAAAAAATTAAAGGAATCAGGAATTTCTCACAAGGGCTTTTTGCTTTGTGCTGAGCATATAACGTATAGTACAAGCAAGTGGAAAGGTGATAAATTTGGCACCCAATGTCTGTTCCTTGTTCTTTGGCAACATTGGCCAAAATATGGCTCAGCTTAAAGAAGAAAGGAAAGTTATTGAATATTTCAGAAACAAATTTTCAACTAAATTAGCTCTGAGCAAATTAGAGCCAGATTTTGAGAAGACCTCATCTCTCATTTTATACATGTGATGAAGTGGCCATTTTTTCTACAGTGTCCAGGACCCAACAGTTCCACTGTTTGCACTGGCAGCTAACAAAAGCTGAACAATTTTGAGGACCTGCCCACTTCATTTAAGTGCCTAAACAAGAGCTGCTGGGTGCCACTGCTGCGTTCTTTTGGAAATCTGGTCATGTGTGGTTTCTTCAACAGAAAATTTTGAATAGAATCAGAGATTCCTAAAAGGGTAATGAACACAAAACACAAATTGGCTAGTGCTGGGGCAGAGGGCTGGGTTTTGATTTGCAGCTATTAGCAAAAAAAAAGTCTAGTCTGAGCCAGTTCTATGCATCTCCTGAAGCACTGAGAGCTGTAGGAACCTCCCTGAGAGAGAAACCTTACATAATTCTTGATTTTTTTTTATTTTTTTTAAACTTTGCTTTTAAAGTATGTTTTTATTGTGTAAGACACTTACGCACAAAATTGGGAGAGGTTTACAATGATTAAAAGGTACAGAAAATTGTAAGCATAATAGACTGACAGAATTCTAGGCCACTCTAGAGTCACTCTAGTTTGGGATTTCAAAACAAAAATCCCCATCCCAGGTTAGTGTTTGTGTATAAATAGATTCATAAATAGACTGTGCAGTGTTTAAGTTCTTGGTTATGACTAAATATGCAATTTTGGGTACTCAATGACAGAGACCACGTTGAGGCCTCTTTGAAGAGTTGGCCTTCAGTATAGCTCCAAAATAACAAATAGGTGCCAGCACCATTGACTATCCCAATGGAGAAATTTAAGTAAGTGTCCTGGACTCAATTCTGTCCTCCCTTAGCCAATAGGGGTTGGAAGCACTGAGGAGAACACTGAAATTGAAGGAGAAGGAAGGGAGTTCCTGTACTTGGTCCCAAGTCACTGCCTTCAGTCATCTGAGGAGAGGCATTGAAGAGCTCTGAAAAGGGACCACATAGCATGCTGCAGCCAAAAGGAAGGGTTTCCTTTGAAAGCAATGTGTGGCAAAGTCAGCGATTGTGCAGCTGGAGTGAAACTTTGCCAGAGGCCAGGTCAAATAAAAATTCAACATTACACCCTTTCTGGGGTGGCCAGGTTTATTTTAACAAGGCTCTGGTTCAACCAAAAAAAAAACACACACCCCCCTCAAAAAAAATGTCTGACCACATTTTTCTCATGCGTCTTAAATACTGAAACTCCAAAACAAATTCATCTACAAATACAAAACAATATAAAGAAAGCATTTTTCTGCCTCTAGCACTCTATTCTGCCTACTAGAGAGAAAATTCCCTTTCCCTGGGAAAGGTGAAGGTAGCCCAGTCCATTTTTAAAGTTCTGAGCCTAGCTATGCTCAGCTGTATTTGATTAATTCATCCCAGGGAGGTATTCCCAGCAGGGACTTTGAAAACCCCCAGATGGTTTACTCAACACACACATACACTGTTGCTTAGCAGGATATCCCTCCTCACACCCTCCACCTGAGGGAACAATGAGAGTGTTCATCATGATTGTGGGGAGGGGATATAGAAAAACCTCATCATGGGATAAAAAGAGAAAATGTGGATCCCGAAGGATTTCCCAAAATCCTCCCCCATCACACACTCAGCTTTATAGGACTATAATTAATTTAATTAATTGGTTGTCATTCTGAAGAAATGCTCAGTGTACAACAAATATTAAAGCTCTCCATCGAGCTTTATTTCATAACTTCCCAGAGTCACTACATAATTTGGCAGCACATAGTGTTACCACTACATATTAAATACTGTAATATTTTTAAATACAGTCTAATGGGACTTTTGAAGAGTACAGGTGGAAAGGAATACAGGAAAAGAGGAAAAATAGACACAAACGTTATCATTGAAACTTTGCGTATTTATATGGATCGATTGCTAAATGCTATTCCTCTTCCTTTTGTGATTTTTTTACATCGACATTTGATATCAAACTTTCAAGTTTCAAAACGAAATGGGCTGTAACAAGTTTTGGTGGGGTTGCAAGCACCAAATATATTGTAGGTTCAGTACATCAAGAGTCATGTAACATTTTAGGAATAATTTTAGTGTCTATTACAGTATGGTCAAGGTATTGACATTAAGATGCAAGTAATACAAAGACGTATGCTGTTCTCCTCAAGGGAGCTTTTGAGCCCCCACACTCCACATTTAATACATGCATAAATTCCTTTATATTTATTCTGCTGGATTTTGAAAGCTAAAAAACTTAAAATAATTAAAATTAACTTTACATTGAAACTAGCAGCCTGTATGTAAGGCAGATAAAGGAATATGTAAGCAAAGTATTATTAAAATCATCTTTATCAAAAATGTTGATTGGAGAAAAATATTACCGAAAGATATTTTCTAAATAAATAAATGGAAAATTTTTCCATTTTCTTGTACATATTCCAAAAAATGGTGAAAATAATGACATCAAGAAACCACTCCAGCAAATACTTATACATCATCTTAACTTTAAGTAAACAGTCTCATTGACTTCTCACTTTTCTCAATGGGACTACTCACATGCTGAATGCTAACATGCATAAAAGCAAGATTGGGGCTCAGATAATCTTCAAGGCTACATTTCAGTGAAGTTACTCATTTACGGCCCAATTCAAACCCCAGTGAAGTCAATGGAGAGACTCCCATTCATTTCAATGGATTTAGGATCAAGCCCTTAATTTTCAGTAATTTTAATGTGCTTCCATGATTTGTTTACTCTGTGGAAATTGTAACTCATTTTTTCTCAATGTATATTTTTCTCCAATTAATTTTGTTTGATTTTAATGATAATCCTTAGCCTTTATACATCACTTCAAGTACATATTTACTGTAATTAACCCTCACAACAGTTGTATGAGGTTGGTAAGTATAATATTTTATACGTATTTTACCCAGCATCTCATAAAAAGAGCATAGATCATGTCTTGTTTAAAATTATCTGGAAAAGATTTTAAACAGATGTCAATAAAAATGGCAAATAATTTATATACGAAAATTGCAGTAGAGAGAAACAAAAGGTAAGTCAGAGTTGTCCCTGCTACAATTCCAGTAGCTTCAGTAAAGTTACTTCATTGATCAATTTGGCCTACTATTAAAATTTAAGTATTAGGTTAATTCATTTTAGTTACAATGTAATGTATAGTGATTACTACTTGGGTCACATGCATTATGATGAAATTGTTTTGATTACCTCTGAAACAGCACGTCATAAGTCATATGGGAAGTAATAGAACAGATAAACTTTCTGGGCCTGATTCAATCCCCACTGAAGTCAATGAAAAGACTTCTGTTAACTTTAAGGGACACTGGATCATGGCCTTTGACTGTACCAATAGGAAAGTCCTTTTCTTTTAGAATAGGTGACAGTCAAATTCTACATACCATTAGATACTTGTACCAGAAAAGACAACTACAGAGTGTTGTGATCCAAGCCAACTTGTATTCATTTGCATAATGCTCTAAATGGTTATTTGTCCCTGTGCAATATAAAAAATAGCCAATATTTCAGCCCTTCTAAGTCTATAAGATTAGGCAAGCCCTCTTTTACCTCTAAGTGTCAATAATTTTGGAACCCTACAGACAACTATATACAAGAAACCCATGGATCACCGGACTTAACCTCCACAGATCCAGCAACCACCCAGATACACCAAGAAATCTATTATCTACATACAGCCAGGCACTCAGATATCACAGAATTTGCTCCAAAGAGAAAGTGCAGGATACATACCTAAACGCACTTGAAACTGCCTTCCCCAAACAAGACGCTCCAGAGAAGTGCATCACAACATGGAATGGGCCACCAAAATACCCCGGGAAAACCCTGCTTTGATAAAGGGAAAAAAGCATAACTGCACAGGCCTAGTTGTCACCTAACACCCCTCAATAGAGCCCATATGGGACATCAAACAATTACAACCCTACTTGATGGGTATTACATCCTTCCTGAACCTCCTCTTCTGGCCTTCAAACAAATCCCCAACCTCACCAAGCTTATCATCAGAACATAGCTCCCCACAAACCAGGACACACAAACTCACAGCAGCACCAGATCCTGCCAGAACAACAATACCCAAACCCTGCAGACATATCTCCACTGCTATGATGATTAACACCCATCCCCATGACACACCTTCCAAGATCCATGGGTCCTACACATGCCTATGACATGTAATTACCTCATACAATACATCAAATGCCCCAGCAACTAAGTAAGGGCATAGGTGCCGACTCCACGGGGAAAAATTGGTGGGTGCTTCCCACCCCAGCTCACCTCTGCCTCCTCCCCTGAGCACACCATGTCCCTGCTTTTCCCCTTAGCTCCCAGCGTCTGCCACCACAAAACAGCTGTTTCGCAGCAGCAAGCGCTGGGTGGGAAGAGAGAGAAGGGGGAACACGGCGCACTCAGGGAAGAGGCGGGGCTGGAGTGGGGATTTGGGGAAGGAGTCCAATGGGGCAGGGAAGGGGCAGAGTTGGGGCAGGGAATTTGGGGAAAGGGTTGGAACGGAGCTGGGGCGGGGTGGAGTCAGGGCGGGGCTGAGGGCGGGGCTGGGGTGAGCACCCACCAACGCAGGGAAAAGTTGGCATCTATGTGTAAGTGTGAATAGAGTTAGTCAATCACTATGATCTTGAATGAATTCACATAGGAATAAAGACAAAACACACAGTCACCCACGGGTGAACACTTTTCAGAAAACCATCATTCCATATCCGATCTCTCAGGCCTTATCCTCAAAGGAAGCCTGCATAACACCTTCAAAAGAAAAGGAGTACTTGTGGCACCTTAGAGACTAACAAATTTATTTGAGCATAAGCTTTCATGAGCTACAGCTCACTTCATCGGATGTAGCTCACGAAAGCTTATGCTCAAATAAATGTGTTAGTCTCTAAGGTGCCACAAGTACTCCTTTTCTTTTTGCAAATACAGACTAACACGGCTGCTACTCTGAAACCTTCAAAAGAAGAGCTTGGGAACTTAAATTCATAACTCTGCTGGACACCAAAAACCATGGACTTAACAGAGATGCTGGTTTTATGGCTCATTACAGCAATTTGTCAAACACACTACTGCCTGCTAACCCCTAATTGCTCATTTCATTATAAGTGGTCTTCTAAGGGCTTCGCACATGCCCATATGCTTAACGATCTGTTCCACTTTGTATTTAGCTTGGACACTTCAATTACCTTCTCCAGACATAAGGAAGAGCTCCTGGAAGCTCAAAAGCTTGCCCTGTCCAACAGATGTCAGTCCAATAGGAGATATAGCCTCACGTACCCTGTCTCTCCAGTAACTAAGGGGCTTTTTTGTCTGCCAACTATTTAAATGATGAAGTGTAAATGGATTTATATTTAAACTCTCTCAGACCCAAATGGGCTTTGCTCTGACCATGCAAGCACAGTGCAAAAAAGCAATATCATGGATGCAATTTCACGCTGTGTGCTTTGGAAGACTCTAGGATTGGTGCACCATAAATGGAAACATTAATTGAACAATATGTGCAGGCAGGACAATCTTCTACACAGTCTGTCTCAGGGCATCTGAGACATCTATAAGAAGGCTTCTCTGAGCTCTCACCACAGCACTGAGGCCCCATTTCAGAACTCAGAGCCAGAAAGGTTTGTGATTCTTTGCCCTAACCCCTAATAAACCCATTTTTTAAAATACTATGAGTTAATTACAGTGAAACAGATTTACTGGTGGAAACAGTCCATCCTTTACAGGAATTTCTGACATTCCAGGTTTCTGATCTTCCACAGACAGTTTTAAGTAATAAATAGTAGCTAGTAGGATTTCTAAGAGTGTTGCAAAACAAAATGCCGTCTTCAATGTAAGACTATTCCAAGATTTCAGCTGCAAGCTACACTCTGAATAATATATATAAAAAAACCCTATGGCTGTTCACAAGCTGCCCTCCCCAAAACAGTAACCAGTTTGGCAGCCATTGGATCCTGGCTAAGCTTGCATCAAAGTGTGCATTATCACATCAGGCCTAATAACTGATAATAGATTTGCTGTGTGCACAGGACACATAACCACCACCCACCAGCAACTGACAAACCCCTGATAAAAGTGAACCTGCCAGCTGAATACTGAATATCATGTAACCCAGCATCTGAAATATTGCTCAAACAAAAGGCTAAAGACAGATTTTTAAAGTAAAACCATTGTAATTAATGGTTGATTAGTGCTTTATAAATACCAGATTGCACATTTCATAGTTTTGCGATATATTGAACCTCAGTTTTGATCTGACCCAATTTCTGATAAATGACAAGTACTGTAATTAAATGTACTCTGCATTATTGTCCATTTTTCTCACAGTAGGGCCTAGAGGACCCAGATAAGATATCCATTGTGCTATACATCCTCATAGCAAGAGACAGTCCCTCTCCAGATTATACCGTGTTTTGCCATCAGCCTGGCTTGTCAAAATGTGGGGTAGACGATTAAACATTAGCTCTTCTATAATCAAAATACAAAAACATTATGGTAATTTAACTACATTTATGTGTCTGATAGTGAGAGAGTCAAAACAACAAACAAACTGGCAAGTAGCAGGGTGAAGACAAATGAACTAGATACAGAGCCAGGAATGTTTATTCACTCACTTCTACATGCCAATTTATTCACTTTGTTTCCATGTTCATGAATGTTGATGTCCTCTTGCTGCAACAGAGCAAGAAAAGATATCACAACTTTGGCAGCAAAAGGCAAAACAAAACAAATCTCAATCCTCAATCCCAGAAGAAAGAAAAAAGACATTTGAGGGGGAGATATATGAAGCAACTGTCAGTACAGCAACATTCTCTGTGGGCTAGATTCTGATACTCCTACAATGTATCACCTCACTCCATGAATGAGTGCATTGACTTCAGTGGGAATATTCATAAAGGGGTACTATTAAACCACAGTCTGGGCATCAGAATTAGCCCCTTGGCTATGTAACCGTGTCAATGTTTTTCAACATTATCCTGTTGAGATTCATCTTTGGGGGTTGTTTGCTTGTGTGTTTTTGGAAGGGAATTGAGGGGAAAGGGAGCTTATATAGAGATGGGTGGGAAGTGGTTTTCACATCCTCTGTGAATCTGAGATTTCAAAAAGTAAAAATTTCCTGTCCCAAATTAAAACAAATTCAAAATATTGAGAATTTTTCTGAACTGACTATTTTTTTAAATTTGGATCAATTGAAACATTTCATTTAAATAATTCCCAGAGGTTTCATTTCAATTTTGCCTTTTTTAGTCTAAATTTACTTTAAAAAATGTTTAAAGGTTTAGACTTGAAAAACTGAACCTTTGTCAAAACGGGGTTTGTCAACAAATAGCAAAATTTTTCAAAAAATTTTGGAGGCAGGAGAGTTGTTGAAACCGGCTGTTTCTTGAACAGTTTCATTTTCAACAAATTGTTTTTGTTTTTTGGTGGAAAAAATTCCCAATCAGAACTTTATACTTCTTGATTTCTTCAACATGAAATCATTGGACAGGGTAATTATCTAACACCACCACAACAAATGTTGGAATTACGAATGTAGGACTATTGTACATGCATCTCACTGAGGTCAATGAGAGTTGAGCAAATAGCAAGGATAGCACATGGCCTCAACAGTTCAGATGGGCCAGGCAGAGCTGTGTTTCAGCACGTTTAGTAAAGAGTGAGGAATTAAATGAGGAATGGGAAGAATTAACTTGGATCATAAAACAAGAGGTGGATTGTGCCCTGAGAATTTTGTATAATTTTAGGAAATTGACACAATTTGGGTGAAGTATGTGAAGCTGAAATACACAAAAATGTTTTGGTATAAAAAAGATCTTCAAATAGAATTTCATACAGCTATTTAAGGAGCCGTTGAGTTCCAAAGACATGTCAGCAGCCAGGACGATGTTAGATTTATTACTGTGGAACAGCTACAGATAGCTCTATCATTGCTCATGTATTTTCCTTTTTTATTTCCCTCCCAACAATCCTAAGCATTTATGTAAATCCCTATATTGTTGCCCCTCCACATATACTATTTTATTTGCTCTAATCACAGACATTGATGTTGTGATTTGCTGGAGGGTGCTCAACCCCCACTCTGCCCCAGGCCCTGTCCCCACTCCACCCCTTCCTCCAATCCCTCATTCTAACTCTCCCCTCCCCCTCTCCACCTCTTCCCACCCCATTCTTCCCCCTCCCCTGAGTCCCTCCCTCTTTTCCCCAGTGCTTCCTGCATGCCGCTGTACAGCTGACCACAAGCAGGACGGGGGAGGAGCTGATTAGTGGGGCCCACAAGTGGGCAAGATGCACTGTGGGGGAGGGGGAGGAACTGATCGGTGGGGCTGATGGTGGGTGCTGAGCACCAACTATTTTTTCCCCCAGAGTCAGCGTCTATGGCTCTAATTAATAAAAAAGACACCAAAATGAGAAATCAAGACAACCACAAAAAGGAGCAAGATGGTAGAAGAAAGCATAGCTTTTGACTTCTTTATCTGGTCTCAGGATTAAAACAAAGAATGGTGGACATCTGTGGAATCTATCTGTAGTTTTTATCCTGCCATCCATCGCAATAGTATCTGAGTTCCTTCCATGTACAATCAGTAGCAATAGCAAAGTTTCTTTGTGGAGACTTCATGGAGTCTCTGGCACTTCTCCATTTTCAGAATAAAACCTTTATTTGTGGTAGGGGTTTTGGCTTTGATACTTTAGACAATTTAATTGTTGGCTTCTTTAGGCTATTTTGTTATAGGATAATTTGTGGGGGGGATATAGGTGGGGGAGAAAGGATGGGGGTGGGGAGTTGAAGACCATATCATTCTTATGGTGGAAATCATTCTTTTGCCAGAAGCATTATTGCATATCCTGAGGAAAAGTAGACAGGGAGGGGGTCAGCAATTTATAGAATTTAAATACAAAATCAACTGACCCCAGAATTTAATTTTAGAATTTTTCATAACTGAAGTTATATCAAATTAACATTTAATATTAAAAACACAATTGAAAAACTAAAATTTTATATGAAAATTCCTCACAGGAGTCTTTTGTCATGAGTATAAAGAGCTTACTATATTTAAGAAATTATTCACAGAACCCTCTGGAACATAGAATTCATCTAGTAATATTGGTCTCTTACCTTTTTGGTCTTTAGGTACCATGCAAGCACTAGTATTCCACACAACTTGTTGCATTGAATATAAAAACAACACATGTCATTGTCCACAGCAATCCACGCCTACAACAGCCTTGTTAGCATCTAACTCTAGCTGAACTGTAATTAGTACATAGCAGTTTGGAACCCAAACTAGACCTCGGCGTGGATTGATGCCATTGCTGATTTTATATAATGTGTTAATATTTTTCTAAATGTTGAAAGGTTTTAATGTTTTAAATACTTTTTTAAAAATCCTTTTAACTTTTAAATATTTTTTTGTACCAGAGGAGAACAAAGTTTCCCAAGCTGAAAACCATAGTCAATATTGGGAATAAAACATGGCAAGTGAAAAAAAAAGTGCCTCCTGAGCTCCAGAAAAGGTGGTCAGCTACTCCCAAGCACAATATTGACTAATAACATTCCATGTAGTCATCCAATTTTTGTTCAAACAAATACATATTGATTCCACCACTTCAGCAGGAAGTTCATTCTGCTTCTGTAAAATAATTTTTCCTCAAATATTTCTTATGTATTTTTCCCCTTAACTTAGATTTATGGGGTGAATTGCTGGCCCCACTGAAGTCAATAGGAGTTTTGCCATTGTGTTCAGTGGTGCCAGGAATTCAGGCATATCCTCTAGTCCTGGTCTAGCCAATGTGCTCAATGAGATAATTAAGCACACCCTTATAACAACTTTGCTGCCGTAACTTAAATACTGCAGTATCCTTCTCCCAGCAACATGGCGTTTTACAGCTTGCATAATGATCTTAAGGGGAATATCGACCAATTCAACTCTCATATGATGCTGATGGGTCCATACACATACCTAGAGGAGAAACGGATCCCAACATACTCTACAAACTTATTCTTAAATACCAAACAGAAGCAGCCAAAATATATCACCCCATAGGATGGTGTGTGAATGCTGAATTAAGTCATCCCTGTATAACAGCACAAAGCATAACTACACAAACAGTTTAAAGTAGGGCTGTCAAGCGATTAAAAAAATTAAAGGCAATTAATCACACTGTTAATAATAAATGATATTCTATTTAAATATTTCTGGATATTTTCTACATTTTCAAATATATAGATTTCAATTATGACACAATACAAAATATACAGTGCTCACTTTATATTACTTTCATTATAAATATTTGCATTGTAAAAATGATAAACAAAATAGTATTTTTCAATTCACCTAATACAAGTACTGTAGTGCAGTATTTTTATCATGAAAGTTGAACTTACAAATGTAGAATTATGTACCAAAAAACTACTCAAAAATAAAATAATGTAAAACTTCAGACCAGTGGTTCTCAAACTTGTTCCGCCGCTCATGCAGGGAAAGCCCCTGGCAGGCCAGGCCTGTTTGTTTACCTGCCACATCCGCAGGTTCAGCTGATCGCGGCTCCCAGTGGCTGCAGTTTGCAGCTCCAGGCCAATGGGAGCTGCTGAAAGCAGCGCGGGCTGAGGGATGTACTGGCCGCCGCTTCCAGCAGCTCCCATTGGCCTGGAGCTGCGAACCGCGGCCACTGGGAGCCGCAATCGGCTGAACCTGCATATGCGGCAGGTAAACAAACCAGCCCAACCCGCCAGGGACTTTCCCTGCATGAGCAGCGGAACAAGTTTGAGAACTACTGCTTTAGAGTCTACAAATCCAGTCAGTTCTACATCTCGTTCAGCCAATCGCTTAGACAAACAAGTTTGTTTACATTTGCAGGAGATAATGCTGCCCAATTCTTGTTTACAATTTCACCTGAAAGTAAGAACAGGCATTCGCATGCCACTGTTGTAGCCAGCGTCAAATATATTTACGCCGGCCAGATGCACTTAAGATTCATATGTCCCTTCATGCTTCAACCACCATTCCAGAGAACAGACATCCAAGCCAATGAAGGGTTCTGCTAGATAACTATCGAAAGTGGTGTGGACCAACGCACGTTCATTCTCATTATCTGGGTCAGATGCCGCCAGCAGAATGTTGATTTTCTTTTTTGGTGGTTCGGGTTCTGAAGTTTCAACATCAGAGTGTTGTTCTTTTAACTCTTCTGAAAGCATGCTCCACACCTCCTCCCTCTCAGATTTTGGAAGGCACTTCTGATTCTTAAACCTTGGGTCCAGTGCTGTAGCTATCTTTAGAAATCTCACATTGGTATCTTCTTTGTGTTTTGGCAAATCTGCAGTGAAGTGTTCTTAAAAAGAACAACACGTGCTGGGTCATCATCCGAGACTGTTATAACATGAAATATATGGAGGTAAAACAGGTAAAACAGAGCAGGAGTCATGGAATTCTTTCCCAAGGAGGTCAGTCACAAATTTAATTAACATTTTTTTTTGTTTTTTGGGGGGGATTTTTTGGAACAAGCATCAGCAACATGTCTTCTGGAATGGTGGCCAAAGCATGAAGGGGCATATGAATGTTTAGCATATCTGGCACGTAAATATCTTTCAATGCCAGCTACAAAAGTGCCATGTGAATGCGTGTTCTCACTTCCAGGTGACATTGTAAATAATAAGCAGGCAGCATTCTGCCCCATAAATGTAAACAAACTTGTTTTTCTGAGTGATTGGCTGAACAAGAAAGAGGACTGAGTGGACTTGTAGGCTCTAAAATTTTACATTGTTTTGTTTTTGAGTGCACTTATATAATAAAAAAATCTACATTTGTAAGTTTCACTTTCATGATAAAGATTGCACTACAGTACTTGTTTGAGATAAATTGAAAAATACTATTTATTTTGTTTATCATTTTTACAGTGCAAATATTTGTAATAAAAATAATATAAAGTGAGCACTGTACGCTTTGCATTTTCTGTTGTAATTGAAACCAATATATTTGAAAATGTACAAAAATATCCAAAATATTTAATACATTTCAATTGGTATTCTATTGTTTAACAGTGCGATTAAAACCATGATTATTTTTTGAGTTAATCATGACAGTTATTTGTGATTAATCAACAGCCCTAGTTCAAACTAGCGATTTAAGCATGCTATATCGAATTGAGATGTTAGACACATTAGCAATAAGCAGTATGTTTTGTCTCTTGGCCCAGGGGCCTTAACCCCATATTCAGGGGCTTGCTGGATTATTTCCATTGGAAGGAGAAATTCATTAAGTGAGACAGGTATATTCTTTGGTACAATCCTGTGTATTTACAAAGAAGGTACACTATGTCCTGTTTCCCTGAACACAGTAGGAACAAACAGCAGACAATTTCCTGGCTCATAATATCCAAGTCCACCCTTCCAGTCAGTTCTGTGCCCCAATGAGCTCTCTTTGCTCCCTCGAAGCCAAACACATGACTGCTTCTCACTGCCTGCCTGCTTTCTGGTTGTTCTTGGCCTCTGACATGCATGCACACACATAGCTGCAACCAATTCATGCCCCAGCCATGAGCGAGGGGCAGCATGTTGTTGCACTACTTCTGAAGCTGATCTAAAGTCAGATTGTGACTCTGATAGTC
This sequence comes from Dermochelys coriacea, assembly GCF_009764565.3. Lineage (NCBI taxonomy): Eukaryota > Metazoa > Chordata > Testudines > Dermochelyidae > Dermochelys > Dermochelys coriacea. The sequence continues at coordinate 169,630,494 of NC_050069.1, read as the reverse complement.
ACCATCTATAAATTGGGTCCCCCCACCCTTGGAGCAGGGGACAATATCCAGAGTCAAGTCTATACTGGGGCAACATACTTTCCCTAGTGGGTTCCTCTGCCCACTGTCTACCCCATTATGCCAACTTGTATAGGGAAGGGAGAGCACAACAGACCCTTGGAGGCTGCTTTTCTCCCAGTCCTCAATTCTGGTACCACACAAAAACAAGGTCACAATCTGGCCCCATACATATAGAGTAGAGTGCATGATGGTAAACACACACAATTTACGTGGCTAATTTACTGCCAGGAAAATGCATGCACACCAGTTTTAAAAGGAATCTTAAACTAAGCACAACAAGAAGTTTCAGCTACACCAATTTAAATCCAGGGTCTCCATTTATTTCAGATTATTTACCTCCAATTTACACCTGAGTAAATTAGATTTGAATTTGGGTAATATGTATGTATTACTTCTATATTCCAAAAATATATCAGAATTGGACAAAGTCCACAGAAGGGCAACAAAATTAGGAGTATGGAACAGCTTCCATATGAGGAGAGATTAAAAAGATTGTGACTGTTCCTTTTACAGAAGAGATAACTGGGGTGGGGGGGATGTGATGGAGGTCTAGAAAATCATGGAGCAAAGAAAGTAATTAAGGACGTGTTCTTTACCCCTTCACATAAGACATGAACTGGGGTCATTCACTTAAATTATCAGCAGCAAGTTTAACAAAAACATAAGGAAGTACTTCTTCACACAACATACTGTCAGCCTGTGGAACTTGTTGGCAGCAGATTCATAGATTCACAGATACTAAGGTCAGAAGGGACTGTTATGATCATCTAGTCTGACCTCCTGCACAACACGGGCCACAGAATTTCACCCACCCACTCCTGCAATAAACCTCTCACCTATGACTGAGCTAATGAAGTCCTCAAATCGTGGTTTAAAGACTTCAAGAAGCAGAGAATCCTCCAGCAAGTGACCTGTGCCCCATGCTACAGAGAAAGGCGAAAAACCTCCAGGGCCTCTTCCAATCTGCCCTGGAGCAAAATTCCTTCCTGACCCCAAATATGGCAATCAGCTAAACCCTGAGCAAATCGGCAAGATTCACCAGCCAGATACTACAGAAAATTCTTTCCTGGGTAACTCGGATTCCACCCCATCTAACATCCCATCAGGCCAATTTACTACAAATATTTAATTATCAAAATCACATTATCCCATCATACCATCTCCTCCATAAACTTATCAAGTTTAATCTTAAAGCCAGATAGATCTTTTGCCTCCACTGCTTCCCTTGGAAGGCTATTCCAAAACTTCACTCCTCTGATGGTTAGAAACCTTCAACTAATTTCAAGTCTAAACTTCCTGGTGGCCAGTTTATATCCATTTGTTCTTGTGCCCACATTGGTACTGAGCTGAAATAATTCCTCTCCCTCTCCTGTATTTATCCCTCTGATATATTTATAGAGAGCAATCATATCTCCCCTCAACCTTCTTTTAGTTAGGCTAAACAAGCCAAACTCCTTGAGTCTTCTTTCATAAGACAAGTTTTCCATTCCTCAGATCATCCTAGTAGCCCTTCTCTGTACCTGTTCCAGTTTGAATTCATCCTTTTTAAACATGGGAGACCAGAACTGCACACAGTATTCCAGGTGAGGTCTCACCAGTGCCTTGTATAACAGTACTAAAACCTCCTTATCCCTACTGGAAATACCTCTCCTGATGCATCCCAAGACCGCATTAGCTTTTTTCACAGCCATATCACATTGGTGGCTCATAGTCATCCTATGATCAACCAATATTCCAAGATCCTTCTCCTCCTCTGTTACTTATAAGCTGGTGATACATCAATTAGAACTAAAATTCTTGTTATTAATCCCCAAATGCATAACCTTACACTTCTCACTATTAAATTTCATCCTATTATTATTACTCCAGTTTACAAGGTCATACAGGTCCTCCTGTATGATATCCTGGTCCTTCTCTAAATTGGCAATACCTCCCAGCTGTGTATCATCCGCAAACTTTATTAGCACACTCCCACTTTTTGTGCCAAGGTCAGTAATAAAAAGATTAAATAAGATTGGTCCCAAAACTGATTCTTGAAGAACTCCACTGGTAACCTCCCTCCAGCCTGACAGTTCACCTTTCAGTAGGACCCATTGTAGTCTCCCCTTTAACCAATTCCTTCTCCACCTTTCAATCTTCATATTGATCCCCGTCTTTTCCAATTTAACTAATAATTCCCCATGTGGCACGGTATCAAACGCCTTACTGAAATCTAGGTAAATTAGATCCACTGCATTTCCTTTGTCTAAAAAATCTTACTTTCTCAAAGAAAGAGATCAGGTTGGTTTGGCACGATCTACCTTTTGTAAAACCGTGTTGTATTTTATCCCATTTACCATTGACTTCAATGGCCTTAACTACTTTCTCCTTCAAAATTTTTTCCAAGATCTTGCACACTACAGATGTCAAACTAACAGGTCTGTAGTTACCCGGATCACGTTTTTTCCCCTTTCTTAAAAATAGGAACTATGTTAGCAATTCTCCAATCATACGATACAACCCCTGAGTTTACAGAGTCATTAAAAATTCTTGCTAATGGGCTTGCAATTTCAGGTGCCAATTCCTTTAATATTCTTGGATGAAGATTATCTGGGCCCCCCGATTTAGTCCCATTAAGCTGTTTGAGTTTCGCTTCTACCTCAGATATGATAATATCTACCTCCATATCCTTATTCCCATTTGTCATGCTACCATTATCCCCAAGATCCTCTTTAGCCTTATTAAAGACTGAGGCAAAGTATTTGTTTAGATATTGGGCCATGCCTAGATTATCCTTGACCTCCACTCCATCCTCAGTGTTTAGTGGTCCCACTTCTTCTTCTTTCTTTGTTTTTTTCTGATTTGTATGGCTATAGAACCTTTTACTATTGGTTTTCATTCCCTTTGCAAGGTCCAACTCTACTTGACTTTTAGCCTGTCTCACTTTATCCCTACATGTTCTGACCTCAGTAAGGTAGCTTTCCTTGCTGATCCCTCCCGTCTTCCACTCCCTGTAGGCTTTCTGCTTTTTCTTAATCACCTCTCTGAGATGCTTGCTCATCCAGCTTGGTCTACAACTCCTGCCTATGAATTTTTTCCCCTTTCTTGGGATGCAGGCTACCGATAGCTTCTGCAGCTTTGATTTAATCCCAGGCCTCCTCTACCTTTAGATCCATACATTCTTCAGTCCAATCCACTTCCCTAACTAATTTCCTTAATTTTTGAAAGTCAGCCCTTTTAAATCAAAAACCCTAGTTGCAGATTTATGAAGGCCAAAAGTTAACTGGTTTAACTGGGGGGGCTGCACGCGCCTGTGGATCAAAACAAGTTCAATATAGTGCAGTTTCACCTATAACATAGTAAGATTTTGTGGCTCCTGAGGACAGCGTTATATCAGGGTAGAGGTGTATTCTCTGAATACGAGTACATAAAGCTTTTTCAATGGGAAAGTGGTAAGGTATGGACTTGAAAAATACCTTTAGACCCAGGATAGCAAACAAGAGAAATATTTCTTCTGAATAAAAATAGTAAGGGCACCAGGGAACAGGAAACCGTTACAATGATCATGTGTCCAAAGCACCTGTGGGAGAAAAATAGTGTTAAATATGCAAACCAAAGAGGAAAAAAAGGAATCTGCATAAATAAATTTACTCACTTCATTGAGAAACTAAGAGTGCTGCCCATTTCCTCTCACCATTGGCTTGCTAATTGATAGTTATGAAGCAATGAAGGTCTCCTTGTGTTTCATGGTACACAGAGAAGCTCATTTTTTCTGAAACTCTTAGACTGAAGGAAATATATTTCCTGTTTGGTCTTGGTGGAATGTAACAAAAAGTGCTGGCAAGAGGTTAGTTATGCCAGGAATTACATCTGTTTAACAGGGTTTTAAGAAGTTGCAGATGCTAAAGTGTTTTGTTATTGTATAGCTGGACCTTGGCAGTGATGATAAATTCAACAGCTAAATAAAGATGTAAATTCTGTGAAATTGGCATTTCCTTTACCATCTGACATACTAGAAAGTTTTATACATTTTCCTCCTAAGGTTTTTTTAAAGCATCAATATACTTTCAAACAGCTCTTTTAAATCTGTAATCTGATTTATTCTATTTAAAAAGAGGGCTTGAACAACAAAAGATGAATGCACACAAAATGATAAACTGATAGTCATTTTCAAAACCCATCAGTACTGTATATTTAGAACCACCATTGATTTCTTTGACCCCTCCCCAAATATATTCTAATTTTAGTTTAATTTCTCTAAAATCCCTTATAGCATATAAATGTGTGTGTGTGTGTGTGTGTGTGTGTGCGCACACTTCTCCTTAAGTTTACACTGTAAAGTTCAGGCACAAAGATGCACACAGAGCTCATTGCAGAATCAGAGCCTAAACTGTATGTATGTAGGCCCTGATTCAGCAAAAACTTACCATTAAATGCATGACTATGTGAGTAGTTCCATTCAAATCAATGGGATTATTGTGTTTAAAGGGTAAACACTTTTGTAAACGTTTGCACAGTCAGGGCTTTATATCGTAAGTACTCTGCACATGCATGATGCATACTGTAACTGTAATTCTGAAAAGGATTTTGCATATTAAGTTCCTGACCAAGAAGATTCTCACTATATTAACCAAGGAATAAATTGGAGAAAAAACTATTAATTTATTGCTTAATACAATACAGCATATTAATAGAAAAATCTAGCAACAATGTGGTCCGAATTAAAATGTTATCGTTTACCATATGAAAAGAGAGGTTTCAGAGTAGCAGTCGTGTTAGTCTGTATTCGCAAAAAGAAAAGGAGTACTTGTGGCACCTTAGAGACTAACAAATTTATTAGAGCATAAGCTTTCGTGAGCTACAGCTCACTTCATCGGATGCATTTGGTGGAAAAAACAGAGGAGAGATTTATATACACACACAGAGAACATGAAACAATGGGTTTATCATACACACTGTAAGGAGAGTGATCACTTAAGATAAGCCATCACCAGCAGCAGGGTGGGGAAAGGAGGAAAACCTTTCATGGTGACAAGCAAGGTAGGCTAATTCCAGCAGTTAACAAGAATATCAGAGGAACAGTGAGGGGTGGGGTGGGGGGGAGAAATACCATTGGGAAATAGTTTTACTTTGTGTAATGACTCATCCGTTCCCAGTCTCTATTCAAGCCTAAGTTAATTGTATCCAGTTTGCAAATTAATTCCAATTCAGCAGTCTCTCGTTGGAGTCTGTTTTTGAAGCTTTTTTGTTGAAGTATAGCCACTCTTAGGTCTGTGATCGAGTGACCAGAGAGATTGAAGTGTTCTCCAACTGGTTTTTGAATGTTATAATTCTTGACGTCTGATTTGTGTCCATTCATTCTTTTACGTAGAGACTGTCCAGTTTGGCCAATGTACAGGGGAGAGGGGCATTGCTGGCACATGATGGCATATACCCCACTCTACTTGCGCTACATTGATGACATCTTCATCATCTGGACCCATGGAAAAGAAGCTCTTGAGGAATTCCACCATGATTTCAACAATTTCCATCCCACCATCAACCTCAGCCTGGACCAGTCCACACAAGAGATCCACTTCCTGGACACTACGGTGCTAATAAGCGATGGTCACATAAACACCACCCTATATCGGAAACCTACTGACCGCTATTCCTACCTACATGCCTCTAGCTTTCATCCAGATCATACCACTCGATCCATTGTCTACAGCCAAGCTCTACGATATAACCGCATTTGCTCCAACCCCTCAGACAGAGACAAACACCTACAAGATCTCTATCATGCATTCCTACAACTACAATACCCACCTGCTGAAGTGAAGAAACAGATTGACAGAGCCAGAAGAGTACCCAGAAGTCACCTACTATAGGACAGGCCCAACAAAGAAAAGAACAGAACGCCACTAGCCATCACCTTCAGCCCCAACTAAAACCTCTCGAACGCATCATCAACGATCTACAACCTATCCTGAAGGACGACCCATCACTCTCACAGATCTTGGGAGACAGGCCAGTCCTTGCTTACAGACAGCCCCCCAATCTGAAGCAAATACTCACCAGCAACCACACACCACACAACAGAACCAATAACCCAGGAACCTATCCTTGCAACAAAGCCCGTTGCCAACTCTGTCCACATATCTATTCAGGGGATACCATCATAGGGCCTAATCACATCAGCCACACTATCAGAGGCTCATTCACCTGCATGTCTACCAATGTGATATATGCCATCATGTGCCAGCAATGCCCCTCTGCCATGTACATTGGCCAAACTGGATAGTCTCTACGTAAAAGAATGAATGGACACAAATCAGACGTCAAGAATTATAACATTCAAAAACCAGTTGGAGAACACTTCAATCTCTCTGGTCACTCGATTACAGACCTAAGAGTGGCTATCCTTCAACAAAAAAGCTTCAAAAACAGACTCCAATGAGAGACTGCTGAATTGGAATTAATTTGCAAACTGGATACAATTAACTTAGGCTTGAATAGAGACTGGGAATGGATGAGTCATTACACAAAGTAAAACTATTTCTCCATGTTTCAGAGTAGCAGCCGTGTTATTCTGTATTCGCAAAAAGAAAAGGAGTACTTGTGGCACCTTAGAGACTAACAAATTTATTAGAGCATAAACTTTCGTGAGCTACAGCTCACTTCACTGCATCCGATGAAGTGAGCTGTAGCTCACGAAAGCTTATGCTCTAATAAATTTGTTAGTCTCTAAGGTGCCACAAGTACTCCTTTTCTATTTCCCCATGGTATTTCTCCCCCCCACCCCACCCCCCACTGTTCCTCTGATATTCTTGTTAACTGCTGGAATTAGCCTACCGTGCTTGTGACCATGAAAGGTTTTCCTCCTTTCGCCCCCCTGCTGCTGGTGATGGCTTATCTTAAGTGATCACTCTCCTTACAGTGTGTATGATAAACCCATTGTTTCATGTTTTCTGTGTGTGTATATAAATCTCTCCTCTGTTTTTTCCACCAAATGCATCCGATGAAGTGAGCTGTAGCTCACGAAAGCTTATGCTCTAATAAATTTGTTAGTCTCTAAGGTGCCACAAGTATTCCTTTTCTTTTTGAGTATAGACTTCAGTTTCTGTGGCTGCTTTGTCCCTGTAGAGCAAAGCTCTCTTACAGAGTTATGGAGTTTAAGGGTATCTGATGGAGCCAGGTCTCAGTGCATTATAGATTAAGACCAGCAGTTTATGTTCTGTTCAGAAATGAAAGATGATTCAGTGATGGGATGACTGTAAATTGAAATGGAAAGAGGAAAACAATTAAATTAAGCAGAGACTGAAAGGTGCTTTTTAAGGTGTTGTTCCATATCAGAAGTTTATATCTTGATGCTAACAAGTTGAGGACAGAATAGTTTAAAAAAATTAATGACTCATATTGAAAATGATCAACATAAAACTGTAGCATGAAGTGGTTTCAAGTGTTAACTTTCAGGTAAAAGCACTATTATAATATAACTTATGATGTGATGTCATCCAGAAACTCTTCTCTTGTTTCTGATCCTCCTCTCACTCCCTGCACTCTGCCACAGACTCCCACCAAATGTCAACACACTCTACAGACCCTTCTCCCACTTCAAGCTCTCTTCCATTCTGCCTTGTATGAAACAGTCTGCTCTCTCACACATATCAGACAGCCATCTTCTCTTCATTCAAATAGCTTCTTAAAACATACTGCTGCAAAACCTTTCAACAACAATCTACAGAATTTTTTTTGTAATTGTTCAGTTTAGAGATATTGCTACCTCATCTACTAAACCCAAACAGCGTGAAGCCAAATCTTCCAGCCCAGTTAAGTGCCAGAGAAGCTTTTGAACACAGTGCACCTAACATTGGTTTTGTGCACATGGTAGAGGTATAGGGAGTGGGGGAAGAGTTTTTAAATACAGACAGACATTTCCCACACATGCACACAAATCACCACATCATAATTTTTACTCATTTCTCACTGTTTGAAACTGCATGATTAATTATTTTTGCAAATACATACATGAGGATTGCTCACAAACATTTGAGAAGTGAGTATTCAGACAGTTGTTTGATATTCAAAACTCATTGTTCAAGATTTGAGACCTGGCATTGTTTCCATCGCTTGATTATATGTGGATTTCATGATCTACTACTACTACTAATTCCATTTGAAATTATTTGGTTTTATTGTTAAATGAAGTTTATTGCTTAAATCCCAGTGATGGGCCCAAAATTCACTTTCTGGCAATGTTTGTATACAAAAACCTCTAGTCATGCAAAGCAAACAAATACAGATATGAACAGGCAGAAGTACAAACTCAGTTTCCAATTTGGCAAATTGTTCATCGATAGGTTTTTACACTATTCAGTCATTTCTAGTTATATAAACCTAAACCTCAGATTTAAGTTCCATCAGGTTCTCAAACTGGATAGCATTTCCCTCAAGCTGTGAGTACTGCAAGGGGGGGTTATATCTTTATGTCAACCTAAACCACATGAAACTCAAGGTTCTGCTGAGTTTTGTCTTCAGTTTATCGAAATTAGAAATAAGCAAGACTTCTGATTTCCTAGTTCATCCCCCTGCCACTGTTGATTTAACAGTAACAGCAGTTTTCATTCATTACATTGAAAAATTCTCCTACAGAATACCTTTAGTAATAGGTATCTTGCTAACAGTAACACATCAGGATTCATATTAACAATAATTCAGGAAGTGGACAATCTGGTCAGCAAACGACTGGCTGTCTAAATGCTGCCTGGAAAAAAAATCTTTGCTATCTGAACAGCAGCATGTATTTTAATTAGACAGGGGATGTGTTCCTTTCATTTCAGTGAGCCACAATCACTGCATTACATCAAACTGGCACCAGCATGCTATTATGGAGCACAAGCTATGCAGTACTGTATAATTAACCCAGATGTGATGAAATCCATCCAATAATGCTGATTCAGCACACTAAAAATGATGAAATCCGGCAATAGTGAACCTGTATCCAGATTAAATAATTTTGGGGACCTGTGTTCTGTGGAAATTGAGGCCCCCAATTCTTTAAGCACCATACCCCAATACCCCTCCTACTCGCCCCCACACATACCCCAACACTCCACCAGCCCCCACTTATCCTGCAAAACACCCACACACACATCCCAGCAGCTCTGACCTACATCCCACTCACCACAGCTCCCAACACCTCAGCCCTACTGGACACAGCCCCCAACATCCTGGTCCCCAATGCCCCCCAACTTCTCACCCCACAGCACTCCGCATGCACTCCATAGCTCACCAACAACTCTCCCTCAGCCCTCACTCACTGCCCACAGGACCTTCATGGCCACTCACCACTGCCTGCCCCCCAACCACCAGGACTAGGGCACCTTCTCCCGATCCAAGCCACCCAGCTCTGTTCACCCATGTGAGCCAAGGTGCTTAGGGTAGCCCATGCTGAAAATGCAAAGGTCAGGGCATCCTGAAAAAAAGAAGAGCAGATTCTTCCAAAACTAGTGGTTAACGTTGTAGTTAAATTCAATAGCCAGTCACGAAATGTGCTCCTGATCCTCCACAGTGGTTATCAAGAAGCTTGGGGGGAGGGAGGGGAAATCACATGTCTCCCTTTATTTCATTCCAGTTCTCTGGCTCCCAATCAGCAAATAGGTCCAGTAAGGTGACAAGTTATTTAAAAACTCTACTCACTATACAAAATGTTCTTCTGATCCACAAAGGGCCACATTACTTGATCAATATTAGTTTGCTGCCATGATGCCAGCCAATTCGTTAGTATCTAAAACTAAAGATTTTATTAAGAAAAGAAATGAGGAGAAGAGATGTTAAATGGTCAAAGCAGTCAGATACATACGTAAAAAGAAAAGGAGTACTTGTGGCACCTTAGAGACTAACAAATTTATTTGAGCATAAGCTTTTGTGAGCTATAGCTCACTTCATCGAGCTGTAGCTCATGAAAGCTTATGCTCAAATAAATGTGTTAGTCTCTAAGGTGCCACAAGTACTCCTTTTCTTTTTGCAAATACAGACTAACACGGCTGCTACTCTGAAACCTTTCAAGATACATACATGTGACTTTAGAGTCCATATATCAGGTTCTTAGCAGCATGGTGAGTTTGCTGGCTTGTAGAGTCCCTCTGGAACTGTCCTTTGTTCAAAACTTCAATTTGTAGAGATGTTACTCCAGAGGTGAGAAGCAAGACTGAAGACAAAATGAAGATGCAGCTGCCTTTTATATCCTTTGCCATGTGGCTTGTACATCCTTTGTCCAAACACAAGTTCACAGCACATGGACATGGAAAAGCACTTGGAGCCCCCTGTCCGTAGGCATGTCCCTACATGTCGTGATGACTCATAGGTGTAGTCCTAGGCTTCTTTCAATGGGTTCATTGTATAGCTGGTTGCCCTTGACAGACCATTAAGTAGGTTGGATAGTGCGGATGTCAATCTGTCCGGGGGTGTCACTCAAACACAGCACAAGTTTGATATACAAATACACCACACATTTATAACTCACAATACAAAGATGTCAAGTATCAGGGGGTCGCCATGTTAGTCTGTATCCACAAATACAACAAGAAGTCCAATGGCATCTTAAAGACTAACAGATTTATTTGAGTATAAGCTTTCGTGGGTAAAAACATCACTTCTTCAGATGCATGGTTAGTCTTTAAGGTGCCAACGGAATACAAAGATGATACATACATATACACATGATGGTCATATTTAGCAAATAACTTTTCCACTGATACCTTACATGGCATATCTTCTATTCATTGCAATTTTATAATATTGGTATCAATAATATTATAAGTGGTCACACTTATTCCATACAGCGCCACATCCCAATCACATGACAGAGGGGCAGCCAGGCCAAATTTGAGTGACTGGTTTTGTGACCTGGCTCACAGGGTGTCAATGCCACTCTGGTTTGTTGCTGGGTTGGAGTTGTGGGGGGGTTTTTTGTTTGTTTGTTTGGGGGTTTTTTTGTTTTTTGTTTTTTGTTTGTTTTTTTTTTGGAGTGGACGAGAGCCATGTGCAAGGGCACTGAATGCACTTTGGTTAATCCAGGCCTGCCTGTATCCCTTATGTTCATAGTTAGTTGTCTACCTATAATTTGCTTTATACCTAACATTTATAATATACAACTCTTTCATTTGCATTTGAATGTGAAATTCTAGATTAAATTTCTCAATGCATCTGGTTTATTAAAAGATAATTTCAACGACTGGACAGTTTGAAGGAAGAAAAGTTCTCCAAAAAAAACAAAAAACAAACAAACAAGTATGCACGTTTTAAATCTTTTAGTTTCGGCCTAAGTATTTTTCAGTCTCTCTAAAAATGCTAGATGGCAAATGGAAAAGCTGCAAAACTAAATCAAAATCCTCACCAAATGGCTGCCAGAAGCACCATTTACAGTTGTACAAGTCAGAATAACTTCTTGTATCACTTCAAGCTGTTTACAGGGATGTAATTCACTATTGTGCATTTATGTTCAATTTTTCCAGCTATGTTTGATAAATTCTCTCCTCTAAAGCTCTAAAAATTGACCACAAGTTCTCTAATGTTTTCAATACATCTCACATAGTAATAGAGTACAGTCAAAGTCATAAATCAAGACACTAAAAACACAGTAAAAATATTTTGCATTGGTGTTTGTGGAATCTCGGGTCTTTCCCCTCCTAAGGCTCAGAGTGCACACTGTATGATGTAACACAGATCTCAAGAATTATAAACAAAGGTAGAGATACTGGATATTAAAAACTAAACACAAAGGCAGCAAGACCTAGAAAACAAAATAAGAGCTAAGAGGGCAAACAGAGTAACCACCACAATGAGCACTTCTATGTAGTAAGCCACTGCTCAGTAGCTTACTGTGTTTCTCAGAAATGGGTCAGATCGTCAGCTGGTGGCAGTGAAGGTCAATGGAGATATCTCCTTTTACATCAAGTGAGGATCAGTGCCATAAAACTTGTCTGTTATGACTACTAAGTGTTACAGGGCTTCAGACAGTCCACCAACCCCAAACCTGCTCAATGCTGCCACGGCATTGCCACTCGTGCATTGATGTGGATCCCAGACTCATGGTGGGAGCAACTTCCTGAAACGTCTCCCACGAGAAACGAGTAGGAGAAATTCAGCGCTCTGATCAATAGCCAAAACATGCCAAGATGAAGGAGTATGTTACATTTTAACAAACGCCACAGCCAGCTGAGTTTCTCCAGGGGACCAGGTTGGTAACATTCACCATATAAGCCTCCGCTTGATCGCCATCCAAAACCATCCTGCTTTCCCCTGTAACTCCTCACTCCATAAACTAAATGTTCTTTCAAAAAAGAATTCAAGGCAATGTCTCCAGTGAGCTCAGCTGCCAGCTAGCTCTTAGCAAAGCAGGCACAAGTATGATAAACCCTGAAATCCTGGCTGCCAGGGCATTAAAATAAAATTTTTCTCCAGCAGTAAAATAAATTATTCACAATTATGGCAAGAATGATTGTTGGCATACCCCTCAGCCAGTAACGCTATAACCCTCCCCACATATTCTGAAGAGTCTAACCTGCTCCATTGACACCCTGCACTTTCAGGTCCCATACATTCCTCTTTCTGTGTGGAATTCTGCCTGACCAAACTTAAATTTGAGATGTTCAGATTTTGTTCATCAGACTTCAATCTTGGACAGATTTCTCTAGTTCATATATTTTACAGAACTGGACACCCAACCTAAAAATGAGCCCCTATACTGACAATTTAGGTAGAGTAGCCAAGGAACTGATCGGACTTGCATATGATTTAGGCACATCTGTGTGTTCATAAGTGAGGCACTTACAGTTACTAATTTTTTTTTCAGTGGATAAATAAAAGGACTTCATTCCCAAGACTACCAATCTGGCACCTTTCACCAGCTCTAAAATTCTATGACCAACTATTTGGATTAGATAGGTTACTTTAAAACTTCCTTTGTGGGCTATTTTGCGTATTCTGTTCATTGTTCAGTTCAGTTATTCAATATACTATCACTGCAAAACCTGCCCCAAAATAAACCGTATAAACTGTAAACATCAGGGAGCTTTACAGGATGACCTTGACATGGGGTATTCTATTTTCAGTGTTATACCTGCTCCTACAATACCTTAAACTAATAGCTATACAAGTCTACACACTTCAGTTAATGCTTATTTTCCTTCCATTATGATAGTCCTGAAACTTATTTTCTTTCCAGAAATCTGCAACATGCTAATACAGGATGGAACTTCTCATTTAAAATGTCTACTACTGATTGCGCTGTGCAGTAGTTTAAACTCTAAATCCCTCAAGGTGTTACATTTGATGGAGGTTAAGTACAGTACCATGCAAAATGCAAATCTCATTAGGGCAAATTAAATGATTTGTAAAGCCTCTCCATCACAGTTATACGGTATTTTGTCCTCTACACAAATTTTTTTTATTCGCAGTAGTGTAGAGCATTTAGTTGCAATTAAGCAGTTACTGTTAATGTTTAAATGAAGGAGATTTGCCCCCCCCCAATTTAAAATGTAATATGCTGGATTCATGATGTTTGTTTTTCCGTTGATTATTTTGGCTGAAAAATATTACAGCTATATCCTGTTTCTCAGTTTTCTATTCTATTTGGACATCTTATGACTGATCCAACATCTCTCCAATAATATGGATAGCATCAGGTATAAAATAAGAATTACAGCCACATATATAATCTGGCTATAATTTTTATCTGGAAGCTAACTCAAAACACCAGAAATTTGTTAAGGTTTCCTTATCCATAATTACCCATACTTCCCTTGATTTTTTTTTTTTTTAAGATTTGCTACAAACTAGAGATTTTTCCTCAGTCTGAATGCTTCCCATGCCACCAGCACACAAACAAGGCTCCACCCTTCCTATTTTTTGTGCTGTTTGTAAAATTGGCTACGCTGTTGTGTTTCTACATTTAACATTTTAAATATATTGAATTTTTTTTATGCAGATAGGTCATTGTCTATCATTCAACCCCCAACTTGGAGCACCAGTGGACTGCTTTTTTTTCTGATCCCTACTCTTTGATTTGTCTGGCTTGGATGATTTTACCACAAGTTAAACATCCTGCCATCCAAGCTCTCTGGGTCATTCAGACACTCAAGCTTTCCCACGACGTCAAGGTGCATACCCCAGGGAATAGTGTTATCTTTAGAACAGCTAAAACTTAATGTCACAGTTAACATCATATCCAAGGATTTTTAGAAAATGGTTTGACATCAAAATGCATTCAGTATCATTTCACTGGTGCATAATATCTCTCTCAATATGGCAGGGTGCATATATGAGATGTAATAAATACACACATGTATCCAAGAAGCAAACGGGAAAAGAACATTCCACAAAATGCAATCCCAAACCTTCCCCACAAGTAAACACTTGAGGAACACAGACCATGCAGTGTGCCCTAAAAGTCAGACTTTGGACACTGAAAAATTCCTGCCACCAGGTCCTAGAGACATTTAAAACTAAGTCTGGGTCTCTTACCCCTAGTGCCTCATCTTACTTTGCCTGCTGATGCAACAAGTGGAGACAGAGAGATGGCCTTCTTGGGAGCTAGAACCCACCTCACTATGTAGGGAAAATAAATAAAATCCTATAGTTAGAAAGTAATATGGGCCTGAAAGTCTCCCTCTGACTTTGGATTGAACCCTAGAATTGTAAGTACCTGGCATCAAAGCCTATTTATGCTAAGGGACATGTGCTGTAAGTTAGTGATTGTATAAGGTGGCAGAACCATGTATGTATAGGGTACGATTTTCAAAGATTCAAGTGTGGTTTGATCACCTAACCCCATTAACTTATATTGTAAGTTCACACAGAAAGCCTGTGCCAGGTCTCTTGCATCCAAATCCTTAACCACAAGAGGATCCTTCTTCCTTGCCCACTGCTTAGGATATTTACCCCAAAGTCTCCTACAGTGGGATGGGAGCTAGTGTGAGGTCCATTGCTGAACATATATCACAAATGTATAATAAGACTACACCAGTCTACAACTGGAAAAAATAATCAATGTTATCAGCAAGAAGGTCAAGCAGCCAGTTGTCATGAGATAAGCAAGTGATATTCAAATGCACTTTTAAGGGTGCTTCCAGATCCACTGCAGTGAAGATGAAAAGGTTGATCTCAAAACACCATGAGTTTTGCAAGTTGATGTTGTGCAATTAATCAAAGTATTAAAACAACACTTCGTAAGCATGCCATACCTGAAGAATGTCAGATCCAAAGTAAATGTATCACAGTTTTTAATCCAAATAGCAACACTTTACTCACACCAGGAAGACATATTTTACCTGAGTGATGCTGACTTTCTCTGTAAAGAATACTTTAGCATAAAACTTCTGGAATATGTCACTAAACCAGTCATATCCCAAGTGAGGCAGTTAACGAGAGGCTAACAGAAATATTTCAATTATCCCAGTTAAAAATTTTAATTTATTCTTTTTAATAACACTATTCTGAATGTTGCCAAATACACTGAAACCTGACACGCCTCTATATAAATAGATTGATTGTTCCCTGATAGCCAACTACGCTAACAAACAGAGCAATTCATAAAAGCAGCTGGAAGACCATGTTGTATTTGAATGTTCAAAATAAATTCTAAAACCCAGACAAGCTTGATCCAAAAATAATCTTTTAATAATAATCAATATTTTGTTTGCTACAGTCTACTGACTTCCACCAAATTTTACCTTAGTAATTTCACAGAATGCGTTCCTAACTATTTTATACAGATTTCAGCACAGACAAGTGGAACTCACTCAGCAGTTTCAGTGTGAAATATATCTTCCTGGTTACTTCCTATTTCAAAAATAAATTGATGCCCATAACATTTATTCCACCCATGCAATGTATTTCAACTGGCTTGAATTTCTATCCAGCATGTAAACATTTCCAATTAAGACTCCAGAATAACTATCATTGAACTCAAAGAGCCACACTATGCACATGCCTTCCCCCCCCCCCCCCCCGGCCCATGAGGAAGACAGCCTAATCATTAACTGTGTCTTTCCTGAATTTTCTTTGTTAGATGCTTTTATAAATGCCCTGTAAGTCCCCGAGTATCTAAAATTGCTTCACCACCACTTTTGTTTTGCTTGCAAGTAATAAATATTTCAAAGATTCAGGCAAGCAAGCAAACAAGAGGATTCAGTAGTGGTGACAGAGCAAAAATCCACTCCCCTTCCTTTCATAAAAAGGTTAAGTATCAATATAGGTTGTAGAGCATACTGTACATATGAGCAATACATTACATTAAAACAGACATGGACTAAGTTAATTTCTTCATTGGCACTTTCAAAAGAGCCTAAAAGAGTTGAATGCCTAAATTACAATTACCTCAGTTGAATTTGGACACCTAACTTCTTTAGGCTCCTGTGACAATCCCAGCCATAATGCTTCCAACTTTAGCTTATATGCAGACCTAGTAGGCAGAATGGTCCAGTGGGTACAGCATTGTTCTGGGAGACTCTGTCCCTAGTTCTGTTACTGAGCAACTGTATGATTTTGAGTAAGTCACTTCCCCCTCTGTGCCTCAGCTTCTTTTCTCTTTTTTAATCTGCCCTGTCTATTTAAGATTTTACCCTCTTCATTGCAAGGATTGTCTCACACATTGTACTTCAAGCCCCTTGCACTATGGGGATTCAACCATGTAATAAAAAATTGCTATCTAATTAGAGCACTCGATAATGGGTGTTTGGTTGATGGGGGACGGTAAGGTAATAGGCTTCACAGCCTATAAATGTTGAATGTGTTTCCAGGGTAGACCAATGGGGCTGGATCACAAATGTCAACCATCTGAGGATCTAGTCCCTAATTTATTTAACCTTGAAAGTGCAGTGTTCTTTCCATTGGCTTAGTGTTAGGAATTTTGGAATTGACAAAACAAGAAGGGAAGTGTCTTTGGGTCTCTTCATTGTCCCTTTAACATGCTCTTGAACTGTATTTCTATGGAAGTGGTAAATGTAGCCTCATCTGAATCTAGGAGTCTGAATAATTCAGTAATTCTTTTTCAGTGAGTAACTAGATGGGGACAAATGTTCCTTCTCACAAAATACATCACTAGTACTGTTTCTCTGATACAAAATGAGAGGGAGAAGTTGGTGTCTAGAGGTTCCAACATACCATTCTGCTAAGATCACTTGAGACTCTTGCGTGGTATGATTCCTTTTAAATTTAAAATTCTTCCCATGAACAACACTGGAATTTAATCCTATTTCTGTATGCCTGGTATTCGGTTCTCACCTTCTGGAGGTTTTATCCAAGCAAAGAAATGTCCTGGAACAATGTTTCTTGTAAGAGATTCCAATCAACTCTTAAACACAAGGAAGTAGCCCAGACTAAATGGCTTCCTGCCTGATTTCCACTAACACCAATGCTATATGAGAGCATACAAAAATATTTAGTTAGCAGCTCACTGTCACACCAGCAGCCTCTTAACGTTCCTCCGAGAGCGGGTTACCAGCAGGGCTCCTCCCTGTGTCATTATATAAATTCATTGTAATTAATTCCAGAGCTACAAGCCAAAATTTTCGGTGCCCCATTCTTGGACAGCCAAGTGTAGACACCTTAAAGGAGGTGAGATTTTCAGAGAATGCAAGCTGAGGACTTTTTGCAAATCAGGCCCCTTTATAGCATCTCAAGTTGGGTACTCAAAATCACTCGTCACTTTGTCCTTTATTATGACCAGGAGTTTTAGCATTTACTCCAGTATCTCGATATCTCTTAACAAACCTGAAACACAACAAACATTCCCGATATTCCCATAACACTCACTCCTTCCAATTCACCCATCTAGAAGAATTCAGTCTTCTAAAACTCATAGAAGAAGTCAAAAAAGGTTATACCACATTTCCCACCTTCAAGCCCAATTTGATAAATTCAAACTGCTGGCACCATTGAAACCTTGTAATATGACCAACTGACCACTCATCCATTCCAAGATTTTACTAAGTTTCCGAGATTTTGAAATCCTCTCAATGGCAGGCCTTAACAAACTCAAACTACATATGTACATGATTCCCACTATTTAAACTCTCATTAATAAATAGAGAGATATTAACAATATCACCTAAAAATGTTGGAGTCAAACACCCTGATTTACTGAAATTTAAATAGATACTTATTAAAATCTCGGACTACATCCATCAAGGCCTCAATACCACAAGATAAGACCATGGACCAAGTTGTTAGAGTCACCGTTTGGTCTATCCACCTTGCTACAAGCATAAAGCTGTGCCAGCCCTTTTTCTACTACAGAGCATTTCCCCTCCATATACGGTGGTGAGGAGGTCAAAGCTTCCCACTCACTTCTCCACTCCCACTTCCCCACTTTTATGGGATGGAGAGTAATGGCTCCAGGGAGGCTTCTGTTCCCCAGAACTGTGACTAATGTGGGTAGGCCCCTTTACATCCCCTAACTCCCCTATACAGGCTTATAGGACAAACCACAATTTCCCAATAATGGATCATCCCTATCATTACAAAACAAAGTACTTATAGAATATACATGGTTCAGAAGAATAAAAAATGGAAGAAAAATGAGAAGAAAGGACCAAATTATTTTCCAAATTATACCAGTATAAAATCAGAACAAACATTACTGGCCTGATTCTGATGTCAGACCATTTTTCCAATGATTTCAAATGCAGTTACTCCAAATTTCCACTGCTGTGGACATTACATTAGTAGTAGGATAACATACTGCAAAATGTGGTCTGTATTAGGTTAATACCAGAATTGTTAAAGAAAAGGTGAAGGGATTAAGAATAATGGATATAACTTATAAAACTCATATTGCCTCAGAATTGCCATATTCTCCTATTCTGTATACTTATGACCTCTCTACTCCACTTATTTAAAAAAACAAAAACAAAAAAATGCTTGTCCTCTCAATATATCTGTTTACTTTTAATACAGAATTAGTAAATAAAAGATTTGCTCATGGAGAGAGAGAACAAGTGGTTTTGTTTCTGTGCTGTGGCCTGTAGTACTGTTATAGCATGTGTCACTGTTACAAAGTCTTCCAAGTTTTTTTTTTTCTTTTAGTGTGCAAACAAATGTTCAGTCTTGGGAAGACCCGATGTGTTTTTGTTACAAACTTCCCTGGGGACTGCACCTGATGTGATGGAAAGGTTTGTGTGCTCCAATGACCCAGAGAACTATACTGGGAGGATTTTTAACTCCTGATAAAGCCATTCAAGTCAGACAGGTCAAAGAGCAGGGATCAGACAAAAAGCAGTCTGCTGGTTCTCCACCCTGGGGGTTGACAGAGAGACAAACAACCCCTAGCCACATAAAAAAAAATTATAACAATACAACTAGGTAGCCATTCCAGCAAATTAGGGTGGTGGAGTTTTCTTCATGCTTTTTCTGCTAGTACAGAAAGGAAGGATTCAGATTTAGATTTGTTATGCAAGGTTGTGAGTAGATGCAGTGGTCCCAGAAGAACTGTATGAATATCAGGACAGCTTGCTCTCTGCTTTGGTCTCTCATTAAAATCAATTATGGAGACAGAGTTTCATTTTGGGCATTGGTATTGGGTTGAGATTCCTAAAGGAAAGCATTGCCCCGCCTGTTTGTGTTCATCTCCATTCTGGGACTGGTGTATGCATGTAATTAAAGCAAGTTACACTTGAAGTGTATCCAGACTCCATGTCACTGATTTCTCTGGTAGTAAGCCAACCTGCAAGTCCCTGGACATCTGCTACTGCACGGCAGAAGGTCAATGCTGGTGTCAGAAATGGGACACTGGTATCACAAAGGGCAAATATATTGAAACAAATCCTCTGAAGCCATGTGCAAAACCTATGGAAAATTCCCCTGCTGACTTCAACTGAACTGACAGAATTCCATTCATATCTTTCAGCAGCACTAGGGTTTTTTTTTTTTTTTTTTTTTTTAAGGTTGTGGGTGGGAAGGGAAGTAGGATTCCTGGCAAATTAATGGTTGTATATTATACTAAACTCCAGTCACTGATCATCTGTATCAAATACATGGATACTGGCTAATACCGGCATTTTCTTTCCATTTTTTCTTACTCAACAAACAAAAAAAAATTCACAATATCTTCTTTCCATGTGAAGTTTTATGAGAGCTGGGTGAATATGGAATAATCACCCTGAACCTTGCTGAAAACCCTAAGTACACAGGAACTTACTGAGGGGAAAAAATGTGATGGGGTTTTTCTTTCTAGTCTGTGTGTTTCATTTTTGTTCATCCCTCTTTTGGATTCTGAGAGGGAAAAAAACCTGTTCTTCCAATACTTCCAGCCAGAGCAGAAGCAGGAACCACCATAAATCTTAAGACAGAGATAATTTTTAATATGGATTTCCAGCACAAACGTGTAGACCCAAGATAAGCTTTGGATAAACATCCAAAACTCGTATGTGCTTATCCAGACTGAATCTCTGAGATAGTGGCACTAGATACACCAACAGCTGCAACAGTAGTACCAGCTGTAGCAGCAACAGCTTGTTTCTACCACTGTCCAGTTTCAATGCAGGGATTCTGGCAAGCACAGTAGCAGCTTTCTTGTCCATTAAACAGATTCTATCCTGGACTTTTTAGCATTGCTGTAGCTGACATGAATCACAGAAATTCACCCTGGTGACAAGTGCACCCAAAAGGAAAAACAGATCTGTTTGCATGCGTCACTTTTTTCCTTAGTTTCAATTATTGCTACTCAACTTCACTTCCGTAACCAAAAACTGTACAGACAAACAACGGAAACTGCTCTTCCAATCAAGAAGAGAGTTACCTGAAAGCACTGTCATTTTTCACTCAAGGGTAAAAATTCTAAAGGTTTTGTTCAAAGAAGCATCCAAAAGCATTGATGCTTAGTCAGTCTAAAGATAGGCTTGAATCACAATGCTCACATACAGGTCCAGATTTTTCTGAAAGTTTAGTTGTGTTAGGTGATACAGTGTTCTAATTCAGACTTATTTCTAAAGCAAATGCCTTGAGTCAGCAAACTTGGACTGGAAATGTTGTGAGAAAAAGCTCTCGTAAAATTTCTGATGCTTCTTGCTTCAGGCTGGTTTGGAAGTACAGTCAGAACAGTCTCTTACTCAATGTCTGAAGTTGCACTTTTGGTCTCAGATAAATTCAAAGGTACAGAAACATGTACAAATAAGAGATGGAGAGTGTAGGTGCCTGGGTGCAATAATCCAAACTTTGAGCCGTAAAGTTTCAGTTAGGGCTCAGTTAATATTCAGGGTGATGGTTAGAGAGGAAATTTTTATTTTATTAGAACCAGTCTGACCATCAGTAAGATTTGCCCTTTACACAGGTTTTCCTCCCTTTAAACAATTCTCACACAGGCTTGCATGGAGAATTGCTGATATCTGCAGATTGTTTCAGCTTTATTGGGAAATTTAAAGCAGGGATGAACAGGTGAAAGTACACAGTCTGCAAGCTAGTAAACCTCTCAGATTTACCATGGTTCAGTCACTATTTATTAACCATTTGGTTCTTGTCTAGTTCTGTTTGGCTGTATCAAAAGGACTCAGAAAATAAGGGGGAAATTTGAAAAAAAAAAATTAGCCAAGCGGTCTCTTCCTGAGCAGAACATGCTATACATTTCTTGGTCCCTTGCTTCTCCCATTCATTCCCTACTTTCAACTGCCCTTCTTCATTGTTTGCAAGGCTCTTTATTTAACAGCGACTTGAACTCACATTTGCTTTCTTGTGTTTTTCCCCTTTCTCCAATCTTCACAAACAATTGTTGGCAACAGCAATCTGCATTTGCAGCAAAGAGAGAGAAAGAAATAACCCAATACTCCAGTCGCTCAGTCCACAAAAGGGGTTAAGCCAAAGTGCTTCACATGCCTCTTCCCAAGAGGGTGCTCAAGCATTGAGAACACACAGCTAAAAATTTCACACATTGATCGGTCAGACTGCAATGGATCAACTGCTACAATGTTCAATTCATGCCCAGACAGGTGTTGAGTGGTGGCAGGTTTTTAGGCCAGAGAAATGTTTTCTTTGGCATTGACCCACACATTCTTAATTTCATCCAGCCTGTTTTCATTTGGAACAGAACAATAACATGCTGCACCAAGCAGCCAGCTAGCTAGCCATGAAGGGCTGGTATTTACTAGGAAAGCAAAACAGCTTTATCACATATTACACTGCTCCTATACCCAGGTCACGGGGGGAGGGAGGGAGATATTTTCTATGTTGTTTTCTGTTGTCCAGCATTTTTGTCTAGAGAGCTGTTGGCTCATTTGTTCTTACTCTGGATATCTGCAGAGAGACTATTTATCAGTGCTGTCTTGTTCCAGCAGAGCTTGGATTCTAGGTTATCCCCACAAATAATAGGACTCCAAAAGAACAATAGACAAATGGTCAGTGTACTCATCCTGCCAAGTGGTAGCCAGACATTAGAGGAGACAGTTAGTTAGAAGAGTTGCCCATCTTGTACTGAACTCACTATGGAGGCATCCTGCACACTCAAAGCAAAATCCTCACAGGCAGCAGAAGAACATTTACTGGATGAACCAAAAGGTGCACTGTCCTCTGGATAAATCTATGAGCCCAGAGCTCAGTGTATTTCAGGAGAAAGTTGTTTTTTGGGAGTCTTATAGACCAATGTTTCTCAACCTTTTTGATACCAAAGGACAGACTTGCTATCTTTCTACTGTGTCAGGAAGATCTCAAGGACAGGTGCTGGTCCATGGACCAGTCATTGAAAAACACTGTTCTAGATTGCAGTTGGAGTCAGCGTTAGAGCCAAGATTATGTGTCTTAAGTTCCTTGCTTCCAAGTCTTGCACTCAGGCCACTAGATAACACCTCTTCTATTGCTCACAACCCCTCCCCCCTACACACAGCAAACACTACACTGATGTGCAAATCATGTCCTCCTTTCTCCACACATGTGGAGGGCCTCCTGGCAGCAAAACTGGTATAGATGGGTTTTGTGGGGCGCACACAGGATCACTCTGCACAGTTTGAACCCTCATGCCTCAGGAAGCACACAGGGGGCACACCTAGCACAGAGCTGAATGGGGGGTTCTACATAGCTACTTTGTCTTAAGGAGGGGATTCCTCCTGCTGCATGTGCTTTCTCAAATCAGTGGTTTGGGCAGAGCAGCAAGCTAAGGATATGTCCTAACTGGGGGGGAGGGGAGAAAACAAGACATTCATGATAGCATTGAAATGGTCTCAACTAGACTTTGAAAATCACATGCCTTATAGGCAAAAAAGGGGATGGGGTTCCAATTGCTACTATCGCTGTTTGACTGGAGGACATTTTCTAAACCATTCTTGTCACACAGAAAAGATAGGGGTTTTAAAATGAAATCTTGGAGTTTCAAGAAATACTATCGAACGCCAGTCATGCACAGAGAGAACTAGGATTTCTTGGCAAGGAGAGATCAGAAAGGCCACAAACTTCAGAGTTTTCAGCACAATATGCAAGCTAGCCTTCCCTCAAAAGCCCACCAGAACAGAGAAAAGAGAAAAAACAAAAACAAAGGATAAGAGAAGGGTAGTGATCCTCATGTACATAGTGTAACATTTGCAGGGTGCATAGATATCACAGTAAGACCTTAAAATCTAAAGTGTCTTAAATTCTCTAAATCTATAAATAACGGATGCTGGGAAAAGGACAGGAAAGTCTGCACATTAGCTGCACACAGGCCACTGTGTCTCAGAGAGGTAGGCACAATGGGCTTCATTCTGTCTCAAGTGTGTAAATCAGGCACTACTCCACAGAAGTCAGTGAGGTTATATTAGTGTAAGGAGGATCAGAATCAGGGCCAGTATCTTTGGGAGAGGTGAGGGAATACGCCAGCAGTGACATTTGTGTGACCCTTTTACAGGGTGCAGAATGCATTCTCCTCACCCCAACTGGTGCCAGCCTCACTGCACTGGCTGAGGCTACACATCTCTCTAACATGCTCCAATTACAAGGTTTCTAGCACTGCTGTTAGCATTAGTGTCCCTTGATTCACACACAGCAGGAGCAGGCTGTACAGGGCAAGGCCCCTTCTAGCCTAATACTTTTTAAGCACAGCAAAAACAATTGTTGATTCTTAAATAAACATAGCACAGCTGCTAGGGAGTGAGTGTAATAGGCTGAAAATGTCATTCTAGTCATATGAATCCCATCCAAATTAAGCGTTTAGCCCAAATGCCAACCCCAACTAAGGAAGAAAAAAATTGATCAACATAAGATTATAATATACACACACCATAAGATGCACAGGTCATAATTTGATTTTTGAAATTAGCTACAAAGCCTCCAAAATGCTTCCCAAAATTTGGCAGAACCTAAATCTGGAGTCAGGAACTTTTCAGTTTTGCCCCACAGGAAAAATGGCACACTTCATAGACTTCCAGAGAGAAAACACCCCTCTTTCTACTCCTGCTTACAGAGAACATGGACATTGGGAAGCTGGTGAGCAACTGTCTTCTTGTTGAAGGTCTCCTTTCCAGGGAAAGGCTTCTAGTGTAACTTGCCTGCTTTATATTAACAGGCATTTCTGGGATTACATCTGAAGAGATAGCCAGAATTGGCAATTACTATAGGTGGCTTATTTTTCCAGTTTCTATACCTATGACTTTCTCCACACATCATGCACACCGTTATTGACCTTGCCTTTATGTGGGGCAAGTTCACAACAACGTGTCAGGGCTGGCCTTACCATGAGGCGAACTGAGGCAGCCACCTCAGGTGCCAGACTGTGAGGGGGTGCCACTAGGACCCAGAGCGTAGAAAATTGTGTCTGCTGCTGGTGCATATGTATTCTCTCTGCTCTAGATGCACAGAGAGGGTGGAGTGCTGTGCTGGAGGAAGGAGGGCACAAGAGACATAACAGGCAGGCAGGAGAAAAGGTGAGAGGGAATAACAAAGCAGCAGGAGCTGCAGGGAGAGAGAGGAGGAGAAGCCTCTTATGTACCTCTCTAGCACACCCAGGAACCTGGACTGATTAACACCAGCTTCTCAGGGAGCTTCCTGTTTCCTGCTGCTTCCCTGAACCCACTTGAGGAGAACAGGCAGTCTAATAGGAGCTAGTTAGGCCCTTAAGACGGTGATATCTTCCTTCACTCAGGCCCTGCTACCAGCCTGGGTATTTGTCCCCTTCAACTGAGTGTTGAGAGCCACTATAGCTGGCACAGAACAGCAGTCATGAGTGAAAGAAGATGACGCCCCTCTAGGGCAGCATTCAGAAGAAAGAAAGCAAGCAAAGGAAGCTTTTCTATCTAAGCAGGAAGGAGCTCTCCTGAGATACATAGACACTAATATTCATGGTGAGCCTTCTCGCCCCAGCGAGGATGAGAGTGGTGAGGAGATATCTGATCTTCCAGTTATGCAGAATGCAGGTGACCTGGCAGTTACTGCAGCATCCATATCTCCATCTCAAATGGATGTAACCAGGCACATTCCTGAAGTGTAGATCAGAGAAGAGCGTGGTGGAGGTGCAAGAAACAGCTGCTGCTGAGTTTAGTTTCTTAAGTTTAGATGATCCAGGACTGTGGACCCACTTGAGCAGTAGCCTGAGGGACTTCCTTGTACTGTATGGGCCACAGCAAGTGAAAAACTTCATGTTTCCCAAAGACAATGAAAATAGAAGTTTCCATCCAACATATTACTGGTGTGAAATCCCGATGGTGACAAAGTGGAGAGGCCATGGCTTATGTACTCAAAAACTCAGAATGCTGCATACTGTGTTTGTTGCAAACTCTTCCAGTCTAATGTTCCAGCCACATTGGGTTCTACAGGAACAAAGGCTTGGAGAAATCTGGCTAGAAATCTGGCATGCCATGAGAAGGCAGCAAATCACCAGAGATCATTCCATAGGTGGAAAGGGCTTGAGATGAGAGTAAGGTTAAAGGCCACCATAGAGGATCAGCATCAAGAGAAGATTTTATCAGAGTCTCTTTACTGGCAAAATGTTCCAAAAAGGCTCATTGCCATTGTGAGAATGCTTGCTACCCAAAACCTAGCACTGCATGGCACTTCAGATCAGCTGTACGTGCCAAACAATGGAAACTTCCTTAAAATTGTGGAGCTGATGACTGAGTTTGATGCTGTACTCCAGGAACATCTAAGAAGAGTCACCACCCAAGAAATATACACACACCACTACCTTGGAAAAACAATTCAAAATGAGATCACACAGTTACTGGCATCAAAAGTCATACAAAAGATAGTGGCAGATCTGAAGTCAGCAAGATATTACTCTGTTATTCTGGACTGCAAACCTGACATCAGCCATACAGAACAAATTACTTTAATGGTGCGTTTTGTAACAACAACAGAACCTAGTGAAAATTCTCCTGTCAGAGAGCATTTTCTAGAATTTATTGATATTGATGATACTACAGGAGCTGGTATGACAAATGTGTTTCTTAAAAAGCAGGAAGATACAGGAATTTCTATAGCTGACATGAGAGGTCAGGGCTACGATAATGGTGCCAACATGAGAGGAAAGAACAGAGGAGTGCAGATGTGGATCCGAGAGTTAAACCCTCGAGCTTTTTTTGTTCCATGCAGTTCTCATTCAGTGAGCTTGGTGGTCAGTGATGCAGCATCAGCTTCTAGTGAGGCTGCTGAATTTTTTTAATGTAATTCAAAACATCTATGTATTTTTCTCTTCATCAACTCATTGATGGCAAATTTTGAAGCAACATCTGGGAACATCCTCTCTGACACAGAAACCACTGAGTGCCACACAATGGGAAAGTCGAGTGGAGGTGATAAAGCCTATCATACACCAAACTAGGAAGATAAATGATGCCATAGTTGCCATTATGCAGGATAATGCTATGACAAGAGCTGTTCGTGGGAGAATAGTGGCAGAGGGAAATGGAATCACCAGAAACATACATAACTTCAAATTTCTGTGTGGCTTAGTATTGTGGCATGACATACTGTTTGAAATAAATGTTGTAAGCAAAAAACCCTAAGGTGTTGACCTTGATATATCTGGAGCAATGGAACAGCTGGACAAAGCAAAGTCATATCTACAGTCTTACCAGTGAGATGAGGGATTTCAAAATATTCTGAAGAGTGCACAGAAGTTGGCAGAGGAACTTCATACTGAAGCTATTTTCCCCACCCATTCAAGAATACAAGAGTCACCGAAGAAGACATTTTGATTATGAGGCACAGGATAATCCCATAAGTGACCCCAAACAACAATTCAAAGTTGAATTCTTTAACCAGGTGCTAGATTGTGCAATTCAGTCAGTTGAAGAACGTTTCATACAGCTCAAGGAACACAGCAGTATATTTAGGATGATGTATGATATTTCAAAACTCCTCACTATACCCAAAGACTACACCAGCAGGGCACTAGAGATAATGCTGACACATGATGAGATGCGCTATATTGAAGAGAGTGATTTAGGTGATTGTAGCGGGGTGGTCACCTGCTCCTGCCTGGAAGCGCTTAAAACAGCCCTGGGAGAGGGCTGGGGCAGGAGAAAAGCGGGGCTGATTGGTTGAGCAGCCATAGCTGGGGCCACACCCCAAAAAGACCCAGCTGGCCTATAAAGGCCGGTGACGCCAAAGCTAAGGGAACTCTCCCTCTAGCTTGCTGAGGGAGAAGGGCCTGGCTGCCTGGAAGCTGAGAGAGTACTTGAGGTGGAGCAGGGCTGGGGGAAGGCCAGAGGAGCTGGGGAGCCCCGGCCTGGAAACCCTCCCAGGCTACAGGCCTAGAGTAAGGCCAAATAGGTACTGGGGTTCCAGGGGGCAGCCAAAGGTAGGCAAAGGCAGCAGGTCCAAACCCCCCTTGCCTATGATGAGTGGCGCTTACACTGCAGTCAGCCCCAGGGAACGGGGGGCTAGGTGATGCCTGGCAGTGGCCATACACTGAGGTGAGGTGATGGCAGAGGGTTGGGGGGGTTCCCCGGGGAGGGGAGACCTAGATCTGTGCGGTACTGCAGGTGGCAGCACCCCAGCATGAAAGTGGGCACCGGGATCCAGGAGGAACTTGGGGGCCCAGCAGCAGTGGGACACCAGCCTCCAGAGAGCGCTCCAGAGGCTGGAACACTAATTCCCTGGATGACCAGCAGGAGGCGCCGCAGGGGTGAGTCCCCCACCGCTACAAGATACATTTCAGTGATGAACTGAAAGCTACAAGATGCATTTCAGCAGGATCAACTCCAAAGGCTGTTCTGGAGTATATGTGCACAGATAAGATGACCACCCTCTTTCCAAATGCTTTTGTTGCTCTGTGCATACTTCTAACATTTCCTGTAACAGTTACCAGTGGAGAACGCAGCTTCTTCAAGCTGAAGTTAATAAAAACACATTTATGCTCCACAATGACACAGGAGAGGCTGGTCGGCCTTCCAACCATCTCAATAGAGCACAAACTGGCCCAGACTGTGGACCTTCAGCAGGAAGCAGTTCAAATCTTTGCAACCAAGGCGGCACGGAAAGCACCACTTTGATTATTCAAACAGATAAAAATATCAGGTGTTTACTATGCAGACAAGAAAAGTTACATTTGCTGTTCAGGCATTTGAAAGTTAAGTGTTACTTAAAATTTTTGAACAAGGCATTTTAAGTTGTTAGTTCTCCTTTATTGGGGTAGATTACAGAGCAGTACCATGAGAGGAGTAGAACAGGAAGAAGGCAGAATTGAGACCTTTCCAAGTTTTGGCCCAAGCAAGGGGGCATGGGTGTGTCATTTGAGCTCACCACCTCAGGTGCCAAAATGTTGTGGGCTGGCTCTGCAATATGTGCATTGTAGGATCCAAGACATAAAACTTGAATCCAGATTTGAAATCTCCATATTTGGATTCAAGGTTTTTGAACCTATCCTTAGTAGGAAATATGCGCTCAGATGTGATGTGATTCTTCATTATCATCTAAAGATCACCCTGCTAGGGCACTCTCTTTTCTCCTCAGATGCTTAAGGTGGATCTCAAAAAAGTTAGTGTTAGCATATAAACTTGCTTTTCCCTTCACACCGACACAAAGCAAACAATTGAGAAACTTTACAGCAACGCAAGATAATATCTCAAAACCACTGGGTCATGGCATCCTTTCTTCCAACACATTTCCCTCCCCATGGTTTTATGAGCACATAAGAAATGTTCTCAGAGTCGCTTCAACCTTCACAGTGAGTGCTTGAGTCATCGGAAGAGGTTTGTGTTCACAAGTATCATGACTGTACTTACCAAAGATCAATCATACCTAAAAAGGGAAATAAGATCCCCTGTGCATTCATATCCAACTCAGAGCAGGTGGACAGAAAGCAGGCAGGGAAGAGTTGGGAGAGGATGAAACCTTGGTTAGCGGTGTGAGTAGAGCTGGCCAGAAGACAATTCCATTTCACAACAACGAAATAGACTTTTCAAATTGACTTTTGCTCCATGTTGGAATGAAACCAACACCTTCTCTTTCAATGAAGAGACCTCAGAAACCTTCCCATCAAAGCTCCATATCCCATCTCCACAAAAGTTTCAGTGTTGCCAGCATATTTTGGCAAAAAATATCTTGTAAAAATTTTTCCAACCAACTCTAGAGCTCAGCTGGCAAGGAAGTAATTTCCTCTTAGGAAAGGGGAGGAATAGATTACTTCATTCTGGGAGCAAGCTGGGATGGAACTGTGACTATGAGTAGGCGGCAGGTTTGTCATGGTGGTAAAAATGTCATGGATACCATGATTCTTGTGTTTGTCCATGATTTTTCTTTGTGTTTGTGACTTTAATAAGAATGGCCATACTGGGTCAGACTAGCAGTCCATCTAATCCAGTATCCTGTCTTCTGATCGTGGCCAATGCCAGATGCTTCAGAGGAAATGAACAGAATAGGCAATTATCAAGTGATCCATCCCCTGTCATCCAGTCCCACCTTCTGGAAGTCGAGGTTAGGGACACTCAGAGCATGGGGTTAAATCACTGACCATCTTGGCTAATAGCCATTGATAGACCTATCCACCATTAATTTATCTAGGGATTTTTTTTGACCCAGTTATAGTTTTAGCCTTCACAACATGCCCTGGCAACAATTTCCAGAGGTTGTCAATGTGCTGTGTGAAGAAGCATTTCCTTAGGTTTGTTTTAACCCTGCTGCCTATTAATTTAATTGGGTGATCCCTGATTTACCCCTTCACATAACACAAGAATAACACTACCTTATTCACTTCCTCCATGCTATTAATACTTTTATAGACCTATCATATTCCCCCCCACCTCCCTCCCCATCATCTGTGCTCCAAACTGAGAAGTCCTAGACTTTTTAATTTCTTCTCATATGGGAGCTGTTCCACACCCTTCATTTTTGCAGTCTCTCTCTGTACCTTTTCCAAACAGTGGATTGCTGACCCGGTGCAGAAGGGAGCACTGTGGAGGGTAGGCCCTGAAGGGTGGTGGGGCTGGAGATCAAGCCTGCCATGTAATCCCCCTACAGCAGTGGCTCCCAGCTCACAGGGCTGGGCCCACCTCCCAATGCAGGATGATGCAAACTGGCATATGAGGTCACAGTACCACTCAGATTGGGCCCATTGCTGTGGTCACATGCACTAAGTTGTAACACCTGGAATGGGGAGCTGGGCCCAGCCCTGCATGACAGAAGCCACCCCTATTGGGGTGTGTGCAGGGTAGGCTTACTGTCCGGTCTCCACCCCAGCATGGACACCCTATTTAAATGGTATTCTTATGGCTTTATCCACTATTTCCCCCAACTTGTGACTTTTATGAAATTTATTGTGACTGCTCCATGATTTGATTTAAAAAAATGTCATGACAAATCTGTAGCCCTAACTATGAATCTGAGTTGCAATTCCCTTCTCAGGACTCTTCCTCGCATGGTGTAACTAAACACAATCCATTAGAAGCAAAGGTTCAGTCTAGCTCTAAGTGTCTGAAATTTGAATGATGCACATTATCCAACTGAGGATGGGAACATTACTAACCAGTGTATTTACATGCCAGTACCTTGCATGCACAGAATAGCAGATCTTGATACGTTTTTATAGCCCTTTACCAATAACATGTTGCTTCCCCACAACAAGTCCTGAAAGATTATGTGAACTCAGGTTACTGAGAAGGTCAGAAAAATGTCAGTTGAATGTGCAACCATCTTTACATATGGCTTAAATATTCTTCCTTGCTTCTGATGTTGGCACAATGTTGTTTAGCTCAGGGATTCTTCCCTCTTTCTGGGCCACCCCCTGCTCCCCTCTATACTATAAAAACTCCATGGCCCATCTGTGCCACAACAACTGGTTTTCTGCATCTAAAAGTCAGGGCCAGCATTAGGAGGTAGCAAGCAGGGCTATTGCCTGGGGCCTGATGCCACAGGGGCCCCTACAAAGCTACATTGCTCAGGCTTCGACTTCAGCCCCAGGTGGCGGGGCTCAGAGACACGGGCCTAATGCTGGCCCTGCCTGCCGACTCCCCTGAAACCCCTAGTTTAGAATCAATAGTCTAGCTATTGTATAAAAAATAAGTTGGTATTTGAAAAACAGCATGTGCCCTTTGAAGTTGTGAGTAGCAGTCACTCCATCCTAAAGGTGAGTTTTAAGTATATTAAAATTGGGCATGTATACAACATTTGAAAAAGGCAGGTGAAAAATGAAGCGTTGTGACAATAATGTTAAAAAAAGCCCTCTCACCTAGCTATCTCAGAATTTCAACAAAAAACAAATTCAGACTTAATGGAGCGAGTCCAAGGCAAGTTTACTCAGCTTTTCTTGACAATTTATAAGGCATCTTGCCTCACAATATAAAGCAAGTTTTCCTCACTAACTGATTCCATTCAGGTACATCAAGTAGAGATTGGTGAATCTTCTTAAGGGGGTGAGGGGTTAGGAGCTAAATCTCATCTTCTAAAAGGATTTAAAGAGTCTAAATCTCATTAACTGTTGATAGGATTTAGATTAAGTGCCTAAATCCCTTTTGAAGAGAGAGTTAGGCTCCTAAATCAGTTATCTATTACAGTGCTGAGTGCAGCAACATTTAAATTTCTTTAAAAACCTGGACCCACATGACTTAGGTGGAAAAGTCTGACTGAGAGCCAATGAGACTTTTCCTCCTATCTCTTTGGGCCACATTTTCTAAAGGAAGATATGGGGGAAAGCACATTGTAGATTACATGCCAAACTCCCATAGAAGTCAATGTGAATTAGGCATCTAATGTACCTTGTACCTTGGTTAGGTACTTTTGACAATCCCTAACCATCTGCATCATTAGGGGTCTAAATGTTTTTCAAAAACTGCACTTTAAACCTTTAGAAATCCCCACCCTGAATATTTAGAATTCAGTTCAGTGGCTACTCCTGTTAACTTTCTACTTAGCCATTTCTTAGATGAACAGCAACAAATGCTAATCCCTTTGATGACCCATGTCTGCAGACCAAATGTGGAAGAATGTAGCCATAAAAAGAAAAGCTGACTTGACCGATTGCCAGCAAACTTGCAAGAACTATGGTGTTCATGCCAAAATAAGAGAATTTTCCTTTCTCGTTCACTCCAATTTTATTATTGTGAAGATGGCACCTGTTTAAACAAGTTCCATTTTATATTTCCTTATTTGATATTTGGCTCTGACAGGAATGCAATTAATACTAAGAATGTCAGTATCACTTTGTTCTAATAGTGTTAAGCTAATTATTATTATTAGAACAATCAAAATATTTCTGTATAACTGTGTTTGTTTATTTGTCTTTCTACATGAATCACTTTGTGATTTGAAAAAAAAACCCTCCATCTTAGGATCAAGATTCTCCTATAATTTGCACCAGTGTAAGTGAGAGCACAATCAAACCCTCCATCCCAGCACAGTTTAAGATCTGTAAACATGCCATTGCTCGTTTTTGTCAAATATTTAGCAAAAAAATTGTTTTTTGGTTTATAAGAAGTGTCATATCACTACCACAAATGGTGCTAAAGATTGAGTGCAATCATAACCCAAAGCTGCCTTTGTAAACCAGTCTTTGCAGAATTTCAATTTAATAGAATTCTAACATAAGACCTGGTCCCAGTTACCTTTCCACCCAGAAAATTTTAACTTTTTGGAAAGAAACTTTTTTTTATTTTTTATTTTTTAATACCGTCTTGGTATCTCATGGGAGTTGTAGTTCAAATGCCCCAGGCCCAGATCCTCCAGAATATCCAGCTGAGGAGCCCAGACATTCACCACAGTGACTCATCATAGATGATGTATCATGGATATCCTAGGCCACTGTGTATAATGGCAGATGCGGTCTGGCTAGGGAACCAGGTCCATAGAGAAGAAGGGGACACAAAGCACGCAAGCAACAACTCTCCAGAAGCACCCCGGTGCCAATTCTGATTCAAAATTTTTTGGTTTATGACAAACAGTTTTGAAACTTGAAAGTTAGCAGGTGTTTGGTTTTTGGATGAAAAGTCAAAGTTTTCCAGCAGACAAAATTTTTCTTCAGCAAAAACCCAATTTTCTGCTGAAAAATAGTTTCTATGGAAAATTTTCAGCCAGCCTTAATTACTGTAGGTCAGCAGTACTGAAATAATGATTCTGTAGTTTCTGTAAGGAAATACATAACACACTGTCTACACAGTGTAATTCCAAACTAAGACTGTAATAAGTTACGAGCATGGTTAGCTCTAAATATGATTTATCATCACATCAAACATCTAGTACGTACCACTAGGTCTCTATATTCTACAAATTTTTTGCTATTTCTGTGACCATTAAGTCCACTGGTAAGTGGTGTATATCGTATATTGCCATCAGGTGGCCAGGCTCCTAGCACTCGCACGTGGCCTGCTTAGTTTCCCCCTTCAAGGGGCTCCTGAAATAAACTCCATGCTCTCTCTTTTCACCCAGTACCACCCCTCCTTTGGGGTCTGGTTTTATTAACAAAGCAATTCAAAACAACATCTCCTCAAATCCATCCATTTACCTTCTAATCAGATCCCTCCCCAGGCCTTTTCTGCCTATAGCCTCACAACCCAAACCCAGATCCTCTGCTGGAACTTACTCACTCCCCCACAGCAGCCACTGTACTCTACTTGGGTCTTCCTGTGCATCTCCTCTCTCTGCAACTGCCTCCCGCTCTTTATAGGAGAATCGGCTACTCCCCTCCCTTAGTTACTAGGGTTGGCTGGCTCCAGGGCCTAGCCATTGGACACATCAGTTTCCACATCTATAAAATAGGTGTATTAGTATTTTTTCTGCATAAATGACCTGAGGCATAAGGCCACAACCTACTGCCTTCACCTTGAGTAAGCACCTTACTTTGCTAGTAGTCCCACTGATTTCAAACTACTCACCACCGGGTGGCACCTCCTTCTGGGGATTAGTATTGCCTGGTTCAGTGACCCCTTTATTCTCTGACTATTGTTGCCACTCTCCTCCCACTCACAGAGTCACAGTACGGAAGCTTTGTGACTCAATCCTCTGGTCAGGTTACGCTGATTCCCCTTTGAGAGGAGCCTTTGAAAGTCCCTCTGCACCAGCAGTGTCAGGCAGTCCTCACGCCCGCTTCCCTGACTATGTCACTCCTACAGTGACTCAGGCAATCTTCCCATTCACTGCCCCTAGCAGCACCACTCTGCAGTGGATGGTAGGGAAACCCAATCCTGCCCTGTTCTCAGGGTTCCAGCCCAGGGCCTTGTAGCAAGCAGTTAAGGTCTGCGGCTACATCTACCTTACAGCTCTTGCCCTTGGACTACTTCCTACTGTCCTTCTCCAAGCTTTTTGTTCTCCAGACCTCCTAGTCAGACCCTTCTCCTTAGACCTACTAGGTAAACTCTTTCTAATGGGTGCATATCTCCCCTTCCTCATCTCATGGAGAGACTCTGCAGGCTTCCTCCCTACAACCTCCCAGCTTTACCAGCCTCCTGACTTTATAGAAGCTCCACCAGTTCCCTTACAAGTGAGCTTCCTCCAAATTAGCAACCTCTACACAGTCTAAATTTCCCGTTTGCAACTTAATTGGCTGATTGGGCCCACTTGGCCTAATTTAACTCTTTCAAGAACTCTTTAGGGAGTATATCCCATCACACGTGGGTAGTGAGATCTGCCCTTTATTAAGTAATTAGCTAAATTTTGTAGGATTAAAGGCTGGGATTTTCAAAGCAATCTAAGGGAGTTAGGTTCCCAAATTCCACTGAAATTTAATAGGATTTAGGCAGCCAACTCTTGGTATCCTTTGAAAATCCCAGCTTCAATGGAAATCACTATCTAAAATTTTAAGTACTATAAGCAATAAACATTATTTGCTTCAGTTTCAAGGGAGTTCTACTTTTATATTTCTCTATTATTATTAATGTTTGTGTTAGCCCAATACATCACTCATATATGGCAATTAAACAAGAAAATACTTTCAGTTGCCTTTATTGCTTGTCTAAATATGTTATCCTTTTCAAATGGCTTGGTTTTGTTTACTTTGAATAATGTATTTTAGTAAATTAGATTTTTTTCATAAATCACAACAGTTTGCAATATAAATCTCTGTTCCACTTGTAAAATTAGACAGACAGCCAAATACTTGGAAAAATATAACGTGAATGACCTGCCTCTCCCAGTCCCTGACCACTGCTCCACACACCCAAAATACAAATAGTCCCATGATGCAGAAATATTTTTTAACTACTCACACTTCATATAGAAATACAAGCAGTCACATGACACAAGGTACTTAATGAAGAGGACCAATGCAGTAATTAACCTGGAAATAGTATCAATGAAATCTTTGAACAGTGTGTGTGCATGTGCGCGCGCGCAGAGTTTTCAGTCACAGTAGTGAAGAAACGTAAAAGTCAAGGCTAACTGGAGCCACAGAAAACCCACCATTAAAAGTGCAGTTCTATTTTGAGAATTGACCCTGTAATAATGGCACCTTCTTACTCAATGGATCAATTCCCTGTGTATATTCAGGATCATATCTACTTATTTCTCGAACAACAAATAAAAGTGTTTACTTGCTTTTTACTCCTCAACAAAGCACTGCTAAGGGAGAGTGAAGTGGATTGAAGCAGAAAGGACAGTCCAGTGTTTAGGTTACTTAGGTGGGAATATGGGCTCAATTCCCCACTCTACCACAGACTTCCCATATGACTTTGGTCAAGACACAGTCTTTATGTGCCTCAGTTCCCTGTCTGTAAAATGAGGCCATCTTCTCTGAAAAAGTTCTATTCTTTCTCTTGAATCATCAACAGAATTCTTAACTGAGTCCCTTGTTGTGGAATCTAGACTATGTCTTCATTAGAAACACTGCAGCTGAGCTTCACGGCAACTAACACTTCAGTGTAGATACTCAGTACAGTGACAGGAGGGGTTCTCCTGTTGCTGTGTAATTAATCCACCATCCCCAGAGGTGGAATTCTTCCATCGACCTGGCGCTGTCTGTACGGTGGGGCTTAACAATCATTTTAACAATGTCTCCCCAGGGTGCAGATTTTTTACATCCCTGAGCAATGCAGCTGGGTCAATCTAACTTTTTAATGTAAACCTGGCACTAGCTGTGATGAAGCACATGCCAGAGAGATTCACTTAAATCCCATGTTCATTTTGCATGGGGAGTGGTTAGAAAAAAAACAACCATCTTTTTACCTCTAAACTAAGCAAATTCAGTGTGGAAATCTTTGAAAGACAGTCAGTACCAGTCCTTAGGAAATCACCTCTCAAAGTTTGACTGCACTTTAAACAGTCATGGAAGAGCCCTTAAACAAAACAATAAAAGATGTGAAAGAACGTTGATGGGAAAATGTCTGTAGGCCTGGCTGCAGCAAGAAATAAACAATTCAAATGTAGGGAAGAGTGACTGATTGAGCACTGATTTTTCCAGATCGTGGGTATACTGTGTCAGAGTTCAGCAACCATTTCACCCTGATCACAAAGACCAGTGTGGTCTAGCACCAAAAGCAGCTTCACATATTCTAACAGCTACTGTGTGCCCCCATTGTGCACCTTGGGGGCCTGCCTCCTGCTGTAGAGGCATTCTGAATTTGCAAGAAAAAATACCTCTAAGTCTCCATTTGCAGCACATATGGACATCAGAAACCTAATTGTGTTTCTCTGGCTAAAAAATTTGAAACAATAGCACCTCAAAATGGAGTAACCAGATCATCACCCAAGTTAATATATAAACACACACACACAATTTTCTACACAGACAGCAGACTTGGTTTCCTCCTTTCTTTATGAGAAATTACTGAGAAAAGAAATGAAAAGGGCTGTGCAGTTCTTCTTGGGTGCAAGTTTAAAAAGCACTTCAAAGCTCTGAATATTCTAATATATGCCTACAGCTAACTGGAAAACCACATTCACATCCTAAATTTACCAGTGTGAATTTATTAGAGCCACAAAAAACCTCTGCAACTGCTCTTTGTAAACATTTGTGTGAAAAATTTCAGAGAGTGATTCATGAGCATGCCACTCTCTCCTCAAATTTGTTTTGATTTTCAGGTTCAAACATACTTAAAATATCAAAGTAAATCTCAGTCAGAACAACAGTGTAACTTTTGATTGTTTGTTTTGGGGAGAGGGGTTTGGATTTGAAACCACTTTGGACCCCAATTATACAAAATCTACCCAGCTGACTTAAAATTATGTCCATGTGTACTCAAAAAATTTCACAAACCTTTGCAAAATGTTGATGAATCTGGTATGAATGCTGCATTTGTAAATAAACTCAAATCCAAGTGAGGTTCAGATTGTTTTTCAGGTTTTCCTACAAATATGATGCAACATAATTCACAGTGTCTAGATGCATTAGAAATTCAGAGAAAGAAGAATAAGTGGAGTAGGGGGGAGAGAGGGAGAACGAGCGAGAGGGAATCTGTTCCAAATGGAACTTTTATGGATAGGAATATGTGACTTAAATAACTCTGAAATTAAATCAGGGTGGAATCGATGAAGTCTAATTTGTCAAAGAATTAACCTGACTGTTATATTTTATTTGTATTTTTAAAAATACCATATAAAAGAAAGCGGTAAAAACATCAGGATTGTTCACTCTACCTCCTCTGTAGCATAAAAAATTTTCTGCCATATAGTCTAAAATCCCATGATAACACATGAATGGGATGTTAATGAGGACAGTATGTTTGGCTTTTTAATATGGGAGGATCCATGTCCAGTATAAAATATATTGCAAATCTGTTTTTTGAAATTCAGCTTTCCTTAAATTTGTCTAGGAATGAGAGTCTTAAGCGTGTGATTCAGAATATTAGTAACACCAGGTACTGTATCAGTATTCAAGAGCTCTTCTTTATATTTCCTGGAATGCTTAAATTAAAACCAGACACAAAAAGGCTAAGCAATGACTCAACACACTAGGGGCTACCATAGAGATTGCACAGCACTTGAGGCTGGGGCTACATTCCTGGCACAGGTGAAGGGCCAAGAAACACAAGTGCATTTCCAGTGAGATTTCCAGATACTGACATGCTAAGCAAGCAAAGTAGACAACTTACACAGACAGAATTGGGAAACTGGAAAAGATGACATTGCCAGCATTCTTGGCAGAGTCCCAGCGGCAAGCCATTTCAAATAAGCAGTGGGTATTAGAGTAATATTTCTATCACTGGGAACATCAGTAACAGCAGCAAAGCCAAAACAAGAAAAGGAAAAATATAACACAGAATTTTAATAATGTAAAAAAAAAAAATCACTGTGTATTAGCTTCATGCTGATGTTAGTTCCCATATAAGTTTTATGTGCAGGGATCATAACGCTGTTTGTTAGAGGTTTTTTTAAGATGATTATTGATAAACTTAAAATGGTACTTTAAAGTAACTTATTTTGCAATACAAAATATGCCTGCTCGAAATAACTGTAAGCAATATTTTATAGTGCCTTCAACAGAGGCTCTCAAAGTATTTTACAAATATTAGGCCCTAAATTTAACTTTATGTCAGCATGTGCTTCAGAGTTTTGCTGAAGAAGGGCCTTAATCCAGGCCAGATATTCAGAAAAGCCTAAGTAACTTTGACACACAACATCCATTGGCTTTTACTCTTGAAATTTGGGCATTGAAAATCCCTCCAGTAAGATGCACAAATGATAAATATCATCCCCATTGTACCAATGGAGAAACAGATGTACCAATGGAGAAACAGAGGTTAAACAACTTGACCAAGATCATACAGGAAATCTGTGGCAGAGCTAGAAACAGATTTCTTTTAACGTGTTGCAGTTATATTTCTCTAAGCTCCTGAGACACATCTTGGAATAAGTAACTGTCACAGTGTTTGCTTTTTTCCCCACATTAATGACTTTTTAAAAAATGTATTCACATGTGAGTAGTGGTAACTGCCCCACAAGAAGTATTGCTTAGGAGAGGGTAAAAAAAGATCTCAAGAACCTAAGGGAACTGTCTTCTTCTCATGAGACAATAGGAGCTTTTCAGGTTACCCAAGGGGAGCTTTCTGAATGATGAAAGCACTGTAAAAATGATAGAGGTTATAGGACTCATGTCTGCTCCTCATTGGTGTACATCCAGACTAAATCCACCAGCTTACTAAACATTTCCCATTACTTCTGGCTAATAGGTATTATATTTCCCCTTTATTTTTACTTCAGTTACTCCAAATGTACAGTGGTGACACTGAGGAGAGAATTTAGTTCACTGATTGCCAACGTGGTGCAGGCCACAGTACTTTGCTGATTTCTGACCCAATTACACCTGGCTGGCAATTAGCACCACCATTTATGTCTGCACTGAATATCTGCACAACCCACATACTCCTGGCTGAATTTGGCTCAAGGAGTATGAATGACTTTGATGGAAACCTAGCTTTGTTTCTAGAGGAGACAAGAGCAGAAGAACAGTCCTGTAGTTAAAGCACTGGCCTAGAACTCAGGAGCTATGGGATGAGTTCCAGCCTGTGCCGCAGACTTCCTGTGACATACTGGGTGTGACAGAATACACCCCTGTGTTTGCACCCTACATGCTATTGTAATAATTGTTGTACAAAGTATGGCTTGTAAGGTAGCATTTGAAAACTCATAGCTTGCTGGTCATTATTGTTCAGGTACAATATGTGTGGTCACATTGTATGTGAAGTTATAAGATTCACCTGTATGGTGTTATTAACACATGTTACAAACCCCACAGCCCTGCCAAAATACAAGCTAGCAAACTGATCTTCCTAAACAAAGGAGTGTTTGCTCTGCTTAATTTATACTTAAGCAGTAAACAGAGTCATCAAGCAGGAAGAGAAGACAAAGAAAGTTCAAACAGGTGAAAAAAACCACCAGGGAATATCCTTCCACATAGACTCTGTACCATTTCTGACTTTTATGCCCCATTACGTGTACTCCTTAAAATCTCTCTCTTTGTAGTTAATAAAATTATTTTACTGTTTTATCTGATCCAGTGTGTTTAAATTGAAGTGTCTGAACAACTATCTGAGATAATAAACTGGCATATTATTCCCTTTAAGGAGTGACTGATTTAAAATATTTGTACTGTACAGAGCAGTACAAGAACAAACATTTCTGGGGAAACATCTGAGAATGGGGTGTGTTGGAGTCACCCTGCAGTATAACTAAGACTGGTGAGAGCTGGAGCATAACCCAAATGTCTCTGGCAAGCTGCAGTTACACACACACAACCAGAGTGTAGCTTGAATGGTGGAAGGCTGTTTGTGAGCAACCTGAGTGGGAGCTACTTCAGCAAGGCATTGTAGGGCACTAAAGGTTGCAAGACAGGGGTGACACAGCCCCTCACTGTCTGGACTATACCCTGGCATGTCACAGTGGTATAGTAAACTAGGATTTATGCACAGCTTGTTATTTTAAATTAAGTTTACACTTTAAGCACTGGTCTCGACTGTATCCTGGTGTGTCACACTGGGCAAGTCACATGGGCCCAGATCTCAAAGGTATTTAGGTGCCTGTCCCATTGCAATCTATGAGTTGGGTGCCTAAATACCTTTGAGAATCTATGACATGATCTCTTTTTTTTAAACCCTTTCTTCAGGTCAGACTACAGGATTACAGTGGTCCCTCCTTGCCCTTAAAATCTCTGAATACCGGGGGGGGGGGAGGGGACACCCACACATGCAGACTGAGTGAAGGAATGGAGAGGGGTGGTCAAACTAGTTTATAGAAAATAAGAACTACACTG
This sequence comes from Dermochelys coriacea, assembly GCF_009764565.3. NCBI lineage: Eukaryota > Metazoa > Chordata > Testudines > Dermochelyidae > Dermochelys > Dermochelys coriacea. The sequence continues at coordinate 169,589,408 of NC_050069.1, read as the reverse complement.
AAGCTTTCCCTTGAAAGGAGAACTCAACCTTCTGTGGTTCAAAGGTTCAGTACATTTTTTAAAAAATTGCGTGTGCTTCAGATTTTTCTGCTTTCTGCCAGGACAGTGAGAAGGAATGCGTGAATACCACAAGAAAGACTATTTCTGCATTATTTCCAATGCAGCCAAATCCAAGAAGTACTGGAAAACTCATGACAAACCTTGTTCTCGCAAAATTTCCTGCCCAATTTCCAAATCAAAGAGGTTCACATAAGCCTGTCTGAACTCTGGATTAATGTTCCTACTTTGACACTTTGCTTCATATTAGCTAGTGAGATAGGCAAATTATTTGGAGTTTTGTTTGGACAAAGATTGCCAGGGACCAGGTAGGTGAAGTCAAAATCTTATGCTACCAGCCAGTTATTAACAATCCGTCGACCTGAGCTGACTATCTTCTCACAGACCCTTCAACCAGACAGAAACTAATTGTTTTCCGGTATGGGTTGATGACCTGACATCCCCTCCTATTCTTTTCTGGAGTCTTTATGGAATGTAGTGTGGCCACTTCCCCTACCTCTTAGTTTCAGTACATTTGGCAGATGAGGACATCAAGAACAAGTAAAAACTCTTAGTTCCTGCACCAGCAGTTGCTAAAATAAGATCTCTGGCTCACAATCTCCCTAACAGCACTTGAGCTACCAAACCACTAGGGAGTTGTTAGCAACCCTCTACTAGGGATTATGGAGAGACCGAACTGAATTACGAGTGTGCAGTTGCTAGGAAACTCCCTATGACTCCCTAGCTACCACACTATCTGCACAACCCAAACTTCCTACTTTCTCAACAGCACAGTTTGATGTGATTTTGGAAGTACAGTACACAGCTAAGTAGGGTAAAAATACAACACACAGCTAAGGGGGATGGATCAAAAAAATTTGTTCAGCCTTGCAGGATGTGCGGATCAAATTCCAGTGGCCATCTTGGGCACCTAGGTGGGAGCAAAAAATATCCACACCCACTTGGGAAAAAAATGGAAATGATTTGTCTGGCAGGTTGAAAAATATTCTTTTGAACATATGAAAGGGGGCATGGGTAAGCTGATCTTAAAGTGTTTATCATGTATATCTTCTAGAAGGCAGAAGAATTTCCATGAATAATGTTGTGACCACTATTAACCAATTTGTGTTTCCTGATGTTGTTTTATTATTAATTATTATTATTATTATTATTAACATTTTATAAGCATCCCAAATCACTAAGAAAAACATAGCATGGTCTACTATTAGCAAATAGGGCCATGATGAGCTTAAAAGAAACCCAACCAGACACAAAGCTCTGACCATTCCCATGTTGGTGCCAGTCCAAAAAAAAAAAATGGACAAGATACCCAAGTCCTGAAATATGTGATATTAGCAACAGCTAGTTTACACGATTTCTATTCAGCTTTAGGAAGAGCTTGTTTTAAAGTTTTAGTTTTTTTCCCCCCTCAGGTTTACAATGTGATCCAAGTCTTCTTATAGCATCCAGATATTGGCATGTTAATGTTTGCATAATTCTAATAGACTAATCATTAAACAACCAAATTCTCAATTTTGTCTAGTGACTTCTATGAGAGGTCCACTTACTTATTCCAACCTGAATTTGTCCCAAGCTATTGATGTCCCCTAGGTTTCCATTTATTTTCTTCCAAAGATAAGAAATGCTATTAGAAATGTAACAAATGCTCCATTTTAAACTCAGAATGGAAGAGAAAATATGGTAGTGCTTGGATAAATCAAGAGCAACAAAAGCAAATAGGAAATAGCCATTTATTAAAAACAAGTCATTTTCTATTTGGTCAGCATACTGAGGATTTCTGTGGCAATCAAGTTCCCTATAAAACCTGTGCTGCATCTTTGGGTCCATCTACTGGTCCTATGTGTTATCACATGCAGTACTATACTAGATACTTAATAAAATTATCTTTAAAGTCAGCTGGTGAATATGTTTGTGTGGAAATGACCAAGTGACTGAGGTAATAGTCATGAGTTTGGGATCTCCTATATGCAAATTCTTATGTAGCTCACACCGCTACAGATGTCTGATTAATGAAAACCACTAGCTACATGAAAGACTTTGGGCTAAACTTTCCTCTCATTTATACCCATTTATATACTCCTTTATGCAACTTTGCTGATTGTCGCTGGAATGTACCAATAAAACAACACAATTTTTGGACCATCATTTCTATTATGCTTATAATTCAGGCGCTAGCTCCAAAAATTGATGGTCAGGTAGATATAGTATCCAGTACACCCAGAACAGCTGAAGTGTTCTCACCAGGATGATCAGTCATGTTTGCTTCACTTGTAACATTTTATGGAATCCTATTGCATGCTGAAAAAATGTCATATACCATTTTATGGTGCAGATATTGCTTCTTCAGCAATTATACAGAAACTCTATCAATGGTCTTTAATCCAATATGAACTCTTCACCTTTTCTCCACAGTTGTATACATTTTTCCCTTCAGGCTGGATTTATTTAGTGTATTGGATTTATTAAAATGTTAATAGATTCAAAAATACACCCTAACCCCTCCCCCCCACAAAAATAATTCAACAATCAAAACCAATATACTGAAATGACATGCAGATAAGAGGAGGAAAAGGATCTGATTCTGATCTCATCCCAGTCATGTCACTCTCTCAGTTCTCTATAATGCTCATTATTGTCATATCTAAGCTGACTTCAGTAAAGTGACTCCTAATTTACATCTGTGTAAGCAAGTTTTTAACCGAACAAAACGGAACTCCCTTGCCCCGCCCCTTCTCTGAGGCTCCGCCCTGCTCACTCCATTCCCCCCCATCCATCGCTTGCTCACCCCACCTCATTCACTCACTCGTTTTCAGCAGGCTGGCCAGGGTCCCTTTTTGTCTGGGTGTTCTGATTGAAAACCGGACACTTGGCAACTGGTATGAGGGAAAACTCTATCCACATGTAAAATCTGTTACTTACAACCAGCCAAGAGCATGAAATATAATTTCTGTATTTTTCTAACATATATTGTACCATAATGCTTTGTACTAAGTATACATATATATTCGTCTCTGAAGAAATCTTGCCAGCAGTCTAATACTGACATATGAGAAATGACCAGTGAGATCCATTTTTGTAAACTTTGTCAGAAACCAGTAAGAGCAGCTCAGATTTCATCGTTATGGATCAGCTTTATAAAGCAATGTGAAATGTGCTGAGACCTCAGAAAGCGGCTCCAAAAAGTTGTATTATTATTATTATTACTATTATTGAACGTTCCTAGCGGGGTAGGCATCTGGAGGCTAGTCTGCTGAGGTATATATGCAAATAATGTCAGAAGGCATTGATACTAGAGCAAAAGTGCAGATAACCAGCAGGAAGGTAACAGACATCCACAGATCTGATGCAAGCACAGAGTGTATATTGCATTATCAGATTACATACAACAAATCATGTTCTAGCTCCATCTTTTAGTACCAGATTACATACTGGAAGAACATTCGCCCTGTTTGTATCTGCAGGAAATACTCCCAGTTACTAGCTACAGAAAACAAAGTATGTATCCCGTTCCATGCTAGATAATATAACCTCAGCCAGCATTAAATTGCACTAGAATTTGACTCCAAGTTTTTATGCCACATTCTAAGGCTTGCTGAATGATTGCAAAGAGCTTTGAGATCTTTGAAAGAAAGGATTGTTATTTTCATTTGGCTGCCACACCATATACACACCAGTGTGGCAACAATCGAGTAATGAAAAGAAATGGAAGATCAGCTTTTCAGAGTTCCAAGATATATACAAACAGTACAATATCTTGTGTGCAACTAGTTTTTATACACACAGTTGCTACCTAGTTTTTTGAAAATGCAGCTGAAACTGAGAAGGACAGTTTATGACTAAAAACATTTCTGTACTTTCAAACACTTTCAAATGCATACAGTAACAAGAAACAGGAACTGTTAGATTAAAAAGATGAACGTGAGTGTGAATGCACAGTGACATACTACTACTGAAGTAGTATTAACATATTGTGGGCCAATTCCGCTTTAACTTTTACTAGGGTAAACCTGGAATAATACTATTGAGGTCAGTGGAGTCACACTCCAGATTTAAACAGTGTACAGTAATTGAAAGTGGACCTTGGCTCTCTGTGTGTAAAATCTTTACTAAAGCCTTGATCCTGCAAAGAATTATGCACATTTACCTTTACTGATACGAGAAGCCTGAAGCCTGTGGTGCACTCTGCTAGACATTTGAAGCCTTAGTTATCAGTTTGCACTTAAAAAAAAAGTATTAGGAACAAATTATTCAGGTGTATAACTTTTGTGCAAGACAAAACTGTGTTGAACAGCAAAGTTTATTGCAAATTCTACAATTGCTTCTTATAATGATTCCTGTCATCCATCAGGACTTTGACCTACACACCCTTAAAATAAATAAATTAATCAAATAATCAAAAGCTGACTGAAGACTTTAAAATCCTGTTGCTAACGACTCCTTTTGAACATTTTTATGAAAATCTCAACATGCCAATGTCTGCTTACTTTCAGATATTTGCCATTTTCAATGCACTTGTGTCACATGACATCTAGAAGTTGTTGGGCTCCACATTCTTTGCTTATGCTCCTAAAATTTTATGGAATGTTCTATTTGCACTATTTTACATTCTGTTCACATTGCTCCATGCAGCTGGTCTGGTTGAAAAACTGTATGTGGCACTTGTTACATTTCTGGTATGTGTATGGGAGAAAGGGGTGAAAGATAGAGATCAAAGTGCAATAGACAACCTATTCATTGGTCAGAAAACAGACGGATCTCGTATGCTGTAGGGTCTCCCAATCATATGCTGCATAAGTGCCTGAATGCTTTTAAGTCCTAACTAAGATAAGGTGACTGAAGTAGGGGCTAGGAAAACAAGCAAGTAAGGCTAGCTATAAGGAGCTTGTGCATTTCCCTCTCCCCATTGTATGTTTCTATATTTGCTGAAGAAAATTGCGCACAGGAACGTTGTGTATCTCTTTTCACGTTGCCTGCAATTACCCATCGCACTCTCTTTCTGATACTTACATCACACCATTGTGCATTTGTCCAGTCAGACCCAATTATTCTCCCAGTGATTATGCATCCTGCTCCCCGTATACAAGAACTTCACATCAAAATTAGTAATGTCAGCATCCTTATCCTCTTTAAATCCCTCATTAAAAATCTACCTCATCTGTGACTTTTAGTGTTGTGCCTCCATGTGGCTTATCTGGGGATTAGTTCACCCCTAGTCTGACACATCCTCTTGTGATTTCTTGGACCCCATGTTCCAATCTCTCACTCAGGGATTTTTCTCACACACCACAAGCTGCAGCATTTCCTCTTCATGGTTTGGCCCTACGGCCAGGTCAGCAACTGAAGTCCATGAGGTCTCACCTTACTGCTTTTTTCACTGAGCTGCTTCCTACTTCTTGCTCTCAAGCCTGAGAATGACTGCTGACTCACTCTCCCTGCATCCCCTTGCTGCTCTTCTCTTCCTGGCTTTATAGAAACTCAGCCTCTTCCTGCCCAGCTGGGCTTCAGGTTCAGTTATGGCTGCATATTCAGCCTACACCTCAGGTGAAGCTCATCCTGTCAAGTAGGCCCTTCTGGTTCATTTTAACCACTTTCAGGGATGGTGTGGGCTGAACTCCCAATCACATATCCTCCCACTCAAGTCTACAACCCTCAGGGGTATGGATGACTCCTGTCCTGCATTCTCTTTCTGGAACAGCTGCTAGTAAAGCCTGCTCTGTGGCTACCAATTTTTGATATAGTCCTTTTCCATGTTCTCCAAACTCTCCTAGCACCCCTTCCCCCAGATTCTGAGTTTCTACTGTCTCCCAGTTAGTAACTGTATTTATCCCAGTATGTTTTAATTTTATCTTTATAAGAGTCCTTGTTCCTTCCAAATTCTCTCCTCCTTCCACCATTATACTCCCTTTGGCCTTCTCCATCCCCTTTTTGCCCAGGGTAGCAGGCTTCTGGCATTTCTCCCCATTTCTTTTGCTCAGTCTGGCTCTTCTGGCTATTTTTTTTCTTTATATATCCTATTTCTCCACAGGAAAAGCATGCACATCCCTTTCCTGCTCTCACAACAGGTGGGATCCTCTGGGCTGCCTTGCTTCCTTCTCTTCAGGACAAACTTTCTTATTGAGAGTCACATGGGGCATTCCCTTATCAGGTGTCCCACAGCTGGGCTGGGCCGGGCCTCAGGCCTCCTAGCCATGAACCCTCTTCCCCATTTTTGGCCTCCACAGCCTCTACCAATCTCTGCCCGGAAGATCCTCAGCAACCACTGTTGTGTTTTGGCCAACTCTCTCAATAATCTCCCAGATATAGCTGCATTTCTCTGTGTCTTTGCTGATACTCCAGCACTTGCCACAGTAGGGCCTGAAACAGTTCCTATTGTTTATCAGCCCCCTTTATTGGGAGCAGCAACTTTGAGTCCAGCCTGGGAAGCTATAACTGCCCTCTGCAAAGAAAGCGTCCATGCAAGGCGGCTTCATAGTCTCTTTTCCTGGTTTCCTCACTACCTGAGTCTCTTCACTCCCCTTCTATCCATTAACTAATGTCTCTCACCCTTGAATTGGAGGCGATCAAGTGCACAGTCTCTCACTCTCCCCTTGTATCAGGGGTGACCATCATGCCAGTGTTCTCCACCAAATGGTCCCGGGGTTCGCTCCACTCACTGTTGTGACGCATCCTTGTGACTCATCAGGGGGTTAAGTTCACCATTGGTTTGACGCCTCCTTTTACAGTTTCTTGATCCCAGTGTCCCACCCTTTCACGCGATGGCCTCTCTCACACCCCACAAGCAGCAGCACTTCCTCTTCATGGTTTGGCCCTCCAGACATATCACTAGAGCTTCCCTCCCTTTTGTGGGTATCAAAGTCTCTAACCAAACCCCTCAGTCAGTCTGCAAAGTCCACTTTCCTGTCCATGCCACTTCCCCAGTGGCTCATCAGGGAACCCAGGTCCACCCTCTACTCTGGGTTCCAGCCTAGGGACACTACAATCAGCAGTTAAGGTCCATACGGCCTTACCCTTGCTGCTGTTTTCCCTAGGCTTCTTCCTGCACCTTTCTCTCAAGCCTGAGAGTGACTGTTGACACTCACTGTCCCTGCAACCCTTTGCTGCTCTCCTCGCCCTGGCTTTATACAAACCCAGCCTCTGCCTGCCCATCTGGTTCAAATTAGGGCTATATATCCAGCCTACACCTCATCCAGGTGTAGCCCATCCTGTCAATTTGTCCCTTCTGAGCCATTTTAACCCCTTTCAGGGATGGTGTGGGGTATACACCCCATCACACCTACCTACAAACCACAAGCATTTGCCAGTCCTAAAACATGGTGACCTAGAGTTATCTTCAGCACTGAGATTTGCACACACCCATCTTTACTAGTACCTCTGTCCCCCCCCCCCCCTTCCCTCACATGTCTGTTGTACTTTACCATAATCCTAGATTATGAGCATTCAAGGGCAGTGAATATCTGGTTTATTGGTTTGTGCAGTGTCTAGAACAATGGGGCCCAATCTCTGATTGAGGCTTCAAGGTTCTACTGCCGTTTATAATATATTAAAAGTCATCCCCACTACACTCATTACACATACTTTTTCAAAGCAAGGACCTTTAACTGCAAGATAGTCCGATTACTCAGTTATTTAACCCCTACCAGAAGAATTCAATTATTTCTGACAAACACAAAAGTATTTGTACATTTTATATATGCATGTTATTTTTAAATGTTCCAAAAAACAATTAAGAACAAAATGGAATGTGTGCATGACTTTTAATTAACTTATTCCTCATTGCATAGCAGCTTAATCAAATCAAATTATTTATTTTGTTTTAGTGTAGCAACCAAAAAGTGGAAAGAAAATAGAGATTTTTCTTGAGAGAGATTTTTTGTAGATTTTAAGGCCAGAATTGACCACGGTAAACAATTAACACTGAAAAGATAAGATTTTTTTCCCCTGGAAATGACGCATCAAATACTGGAGTACAAACTTTAAGGGAACAAAAAAGGACAGGAGATTCCTAGGAGATCTTAAAACTGTAGAACGTCAACTGTTAGCTGAAAAAACTTCTGAAGATAGTTTTCACCTCCAAATACAGCATAGAAAATGTTCTTGGTGGCATCTCTTAGATTTTCTTTTCTCAGTTCACCCCCTTCTCTACTACAGCTGTTCAAAAATCATAGGATTTTCCTCTTCTTTTTAGCGTGAAAGTTTTGCCATCGCACCGCCAATATTTCATTTTTTTCATGAAATTTCAGGAGGTTAGTTATTCAGATAAAATGTGAAAAGGCAGTACCAGGCAGTACTTCAAAGAAAATGAGAGGAAAAGCAGAACTGGTTCTTTTCCAGTATTTTCTAAATGGATCTCCTGCAAAATTAAGTTTATGATATGTGCAAAGCATGATACATAGACAAACCTATCATCTTGCTTGGCATGCACCATATTAGCCTCAAAATCTGAGGTCATGAACACAGGGAAGAAAAAGAAGATGGTCAGCCACTCATCTATCACCTCCCTCAGCTTCTGCAATAGACTACATGGCAGTATGTGATTTTTTGAAAATGCCTATGCACGGTTGCATCTTGCTGGTGGTGCCAGCTGCTGTAACAATACAGGTGCTCCCTCCCTATCTAAAGCTGATCCAGTAGTTACTCACATATAAGCTGTTAGTCATCAAACAGTTGGTGACCAACAACTGGTGACCTATGTCTAGTCCAGTAAGTCTGTCGTGACTGTGCTGAAATGATCTTTCTCGCCCCTCTACCCCAAAAATGCCAAAAAAAGTGAAGGGAAAAAAGGCAGCAACATTTTCGTCAACTTGAGGTTCAACAAGAGGGGTATATGAAGTGGGTACAATGAATTTAAGCCAGGCAGAATGAACACAGAGAACAGCAGCATTATTCTGCAGAAATAATCAGCAGCAGCAGATGCAATAGGATCAAAGGACAGACAGAGCAAGGAAGTATTATGCACAACTGCACACTTGGAAGAGCTGGAGCAGTGGCAGTAGAGCGTCAATTTTGTCTCCGAGCAGCATAACACGGGTAATGTAAGCACTGCTGAATCTGACCTGCGCAGAGTGGATGCAGTCATGGGACTAAAGATGAGCATGTCACTCCTCCCCTCTGCTTTTGTGACATCAGCGATAGGGGTGAAACAGAGAAAGCAAAGAAAAAGCAATGGCTGCAAGAGTAGTTTGGTGCGTATGATGCTGCTGCAGTGCTCTCTGAGCGATGGAGACACTTACCATGACATGGGCAAGGTGGATTTTACTCCACTCAGTCCTTCTTCTGGCCACTAATACTGGATCACCATTATCATCAGTACCATAGTATCATACCTCCTGACCATTAGCACTCAGTACCCACCACTACACCTCCCTATCATTAGCAGTCTTGGGGTCTGCAGCAACATGATCATCTTTTCCAGATGAATAGACACAACAGAAGAATCTTCCTCCCCAGATCTGATAGCACTGGCATGTTGCACTGCCAGAGCAATAAATCGGGACATCCTGATATTATTAATAATGCTATTTTAGACCAAGGTGTTTAATAGAACACTGCAAGATATGTGTAGCAACCTGCATGTAATAGCGGAGCACAAGTTGCAGGAGGGAAGAGTTTGAAGAAGGCACCAGGAAGTTAGTCTGTGTGCAAATAGCTGAAATGCTAGGTGCAGTTGCAGCATCTCTGTAAATAGTTTTCTTAATAAGCAACCAGTTTGGTTTTAGAAACATGGAGTCCTTTTGCAGTACAGAAACAATGAAGCAACAGTTCCTAAAAAATGAAGTGTACCAATCTATTAGATGTATCCCAAAGAGATACACAAAATACAAGGTGGGTTTTCTTTTCTCCTTTTCTTGTATTAAACAGTAGTTTCGTGGAGACAAAGAGTCTCAGAAGGATAAACTCCTCAGCATTTCTACTTGCTTTCTGCCTGGTCCTAATATCTAAGCAGCCACATTCTTCTTGTCTGCTGTCTTTTCTTCTCCCCAGGATAGTGAAAAGACTCTACATCTCTGGCCACCAGACTCTACTTTTTTCCCAGTGTGCTCTGGAGCTTGTTACACAATTAGAAATACCATGCCATGTCCTCCCGTTCCCTAATATCAGAGTTGTTCAAGGAAGCACTGAGTGACTTATTTTTCCACATACTGGCCTGAAAGTCTAGGCTACTCTGCTCCACAAACTTAGCTCACATTTTTAGGTACGTGGATACACTTATCTTGTGAACTGCCTTGAGAGGGGAGAGAGAAGGGCTAAGGGGAGCTCTGATCTCCCCGCCTCTCAAAGTGCTGTTCTGAGGGCTCTAGCAAAACACTAATTTGGAAAAACAAAACTAGCTTGTTAACAAGCACTGTGTTCTCCTGCGTCTCCTAAGCTTCAGTGATAACATGTCCTGGCACATCTCATCTGCCCTGGTGATAACCTGCTCCCCATCTACTGAGTTGTGCCTCCTTTGCAAAATGAGCATAATAGTTATATTCCTTATACCAGTTTTGTGGGACTCAGTTAATTCATGTTCCTGAAGTACTGAGATGAAAAATCCTGTATATATGTGCAAAGTATTCATAAATATACAAGATTATGGCATGAAACTAGACATTCCTATATAAAGTTTTTGTGATTCTATATATAAAAGGCATATTTATTTAAATTACATGATAAATATGTAATGATGTCCATAGCATATCTTTTCTGTGACATAAAATTGAACCATATGTCATGTACATTTTTTATATGCAATGACATATTTGGACAAATGTATAGGATTCTCTCCACCCGTCTCCGATGAATCTAACCTGGTAATACTAATTTTGCTGAATATTTTCCAACCACAGTCATTTAGGCAGACAAAAAATAAACACCTATTTCGTGTAGTGAGCTGGAGTAATGTACATCCTGTACTCATTGTAAAGGGGACACTTTGGAGCCCAGTTGTTTTTCCTTTCAGTAAAAGTTTACCACTTCATCACTTACACAAGGTTAATATAGGCTCTATACACCAAAATATACTGTAGTATGCATAATTTGCATGTGTCAACAGATGCATCATACAAGAGCCTCCAAGGGCAATTAGTCTATTTCCCAAAAGTTCTTACCTCGCAGTCATTGGCAGGCCTGGGAACCAGGGCTTTAAACAAATGTGAACTACATTTGTGGAGTTTAAATAACAAATTGATTTATTTTTGGCTTGTGCAGCACAGCCGCTAAGTAAAATTTAGCATCTGTAAATGGCCTCTGTGTCCAAGACCCAACTTAAGGGGAGGAAGCTTTATGGTTGGCCCTTCTCCAGAGTTTGAGGCTTCAGGCTACATTCCTGGGATTTGCTGTCCATGGACCCTTTTTTGCTATGATTAGGTAGGTCTCTGTTAGAACTCATGGCTGCAAATCAATGTCCTTTTCATATTACTTGCTTTGCTTTTTTAACCTGTCAAAGCTCAAAAGCCAGAGAGGGCCATGCTTCATTCCACCTATATATCATACTGGTAATTTCCCGTCGATTAACAAATATGCTACTAGTGTTTACTAGTGGTCCTACCCTAATCCTTAAATTCATTCACCACTTCCTGCCTGGCAGAGATGGCTGTGTGATCTGTCCAGGGAGCAGACCAGACATGTGCCCGTGGGTCAGCTAACTCTGGCAATTGTAAGACCTAAGTACAAGGGGATAAAAATAGTACCATGCTGGGAAAACTCTTTAAAATATGTAGCAGCTAATCTACCTTCCTAAGGAATAAAATAATCAGGTATTTCTTTTTGTGCAGAAAGCTTCCCAATCTTTGAGCAGAAACTTTCAAAAGCAATAGATTTGTCTGCAGAGCAAAACAATATCCAATACTGCACTTAGTAGGCACACTGAATTGCTTTTTATGAAACAGAGTAACGAAAAATAAAATAACCATGCATTCCTTAAGGGTTTGAGGGCAGTGGTATAGCATCTCCATGTGGGTGTAAGGTGATTTCACTTGTATGCCAGGAGTAGAGGGGCTTGTATAAACCTTCTAAAGCAGGTTTCAGAGTAGCAGCCGTGTTAGTCTGTATTCGCAAAAAAGAAAAGGAGTACTTGTGGCACCTTAGAGACTAACAAATTTATTTGAGCATAAGCTTTCGTGAGCTACAGCTCACTTCATCGGATGCATTTGGTGGAAAATACAGGGGGGAGATATATATACACCCATAGAGAACATGAAACAATGGGTTTTATCATACACACTGTAAGGAGAGTGATCACTTAAGATGAGCTATTACCAGCAGGAAGGAGGGGGGAAAGGAGGAAAACCTTTTGTAGTGATAAGTTGGGCCATTTCCAGCAGTTAACAAGAATGTCTGAGGAACAGTGGGGGGTGGGGTGGGGTAGGGGAGAAATAACATGGGGAAATAGTTTTACTTTATGTAATGACTCATCCACTCCCAGTCTCTATTCAAGCCTAAGTTAATTGTATCCAGTTTGCAAATTAATTCCAATTCAGCAGTCTCTCGTTGGAGTCTGTTTTTGAAGGTTTTTTTGTTGAAGGATAGCCACTCTTAGGTCTGTAATCGAGTGACCAGAGAGATTGAAGTGTTCTCCAACTGGTTTTTGAATGTTATAATTCTTGACGTCTGATTTGTGTCCATTTATTCTTTTACGTAGAGACTGTCCAGTTTGACCAATATACATGGCAGAGGGACATTGCTGGCACATGATGGCATATATCACATTGGTAGACGTGCAGGTGAACAAGCCTCTGATAGTGTGGCTGATGTGATTAGGCCCTCTGATGGTGTCCCCTGAATAGATATGTGGACAGAGTTGGCAACGGGCTTTGTTGCAAGGATAGGTTCCTGGGTTAGTGGTTCTGTTGTGTGGTTGCTGGTGAGTATCTGCTTCAGGTTGGGGGGCTGTCTGTAAGCAAGGACTGGCCTGTCTCCCAAGATCTGTGAGAGTGATGGGTCGTCCTTCAGGATGGGTTGTAGAGCCTTGATGATGCGTTGGAGAGGTTTTAGTTGGGGGCTGAAGGTGATGGCTAGTGGCGTTCTGTTATTTTCTTTGTTGGGCTTCTACATCCATAGTGGCTAGGAAGATCACTGATGGATTGTAGTTTCCTCATGAAGTCAGTGGTGTGATCTTCCTAAAAACACCATCCTAGCCACTATGGATGTAGAAGCCCTCTACACCAACATTCCACACAAAGATGGACTACAAGCCATCAGAAACAGTATCCCCGATAATGTCACAGCTAACCTGGTGGCTGAACTTTGTGACTTTGTCCTCACCCATAACTGTTTCACATTTGGGGACAATGTATACCTTCAAATCAGTGGCACTGCAATGGGTACCCACATGGCCCCATAGTATGCCAACATTTTTATGGCTGACTTAGAACAACGCTTCCTCAGCTCTTGTCCCCTACTGCCCCTACTCTGCTTGCGCTACATTGATGACATCTTCATCATCTGGACCCATGGAAAAGAAGCCCTTGAGGAATTCCACCAGGATTTCAACAATTTCCATCCCACCATCAACCTCAGCCTGGACCAGTCCACACAAGAGATCCACTTCCTGGACACTACAGTGCTAATAAGCGATGGTCACATAAACACCACCCTATATAGGAAACCTACTGACCGCTATTCCTACCTACATGCCTCTAGCTTTCATCCAGATCACACCACTCGATCCATTGTCTACAGCCAAGCTCTACGATATAACCGCATTTGCTCCAACCCCTCAGACAGAGACAAATGCCTACAAGATCTCTATCATGCATTCCTACAACTACAATACCCACCTGCTGAAGTGAAGAAACAGATTGACAGAGCCAGAAGAGTACCCAGAAGTCACCTACTAAAGGACAGGCCCAACAAAGAAAATAACAGAACGCCACTAGCCATCACCTTCAGCCCCCAACTAAAACCTCTCCAACGCATCATCAAGGATCTACAACCTATCCTGAAGGACGACCCATCACTCTCACAGATCTTGGGAGACAGGCCAGTCCTTGCTTACAGACAGCCCCCCAACCTGAAGCAAATACTCACCAGCAACCACACACCACACAACAGAACCACCAACCCAGGAACTTATCCTTGCAACAAAGCCCGTTGCCAACTCTGTCCACATATCTATTCAGGGGACACCATCAGAGGGCCTAATCACATCAGCCACACTATCAGAGGCTCGTTCACCTGCACGTCTACCAATGTGATATATGCCAGCATGTGCCAGCAATGCCCCTCTGCCATGTACATTGGTCAAACTGGACAGTCTCAACGTAAAAGAATAAATGGACACAAATCAGACGTCAAGAATTATAACATTCAAAAACCCGTCGGAGAACACTTCAATCTCTCCGGTCACTCGATTACAGACCTGAGAGTGGCTATACTTCAACAAAAAAGCTTCAAAAACAGACTCCAACGAGAGACTGCTGAATTGGAATTAATTTGCAAACTGGATACAATTAACTTAGGCTTGAATAGAGACTGGGAGTGGATGAGTCATTACATAAAGTAAAACTATTTCCCAATGTTATTTCTCCCCTACCCCACCCCACCCCCGACTGTTCCTCAGACGTTCTTGTTAACTGCTGGAAATGGCCCTCCTTGATTATCAGTACAAAAGCTTTTTCTCCTTTCCTCCCTCCTTCCTGCTGGTAATAGCTCATCTTAAGTGATCACTCTCCTTACAGTGTGTATGATAAAACCCATTGTTTCATGTTCTCTGTGGGTGTATATAAATCTCCCCACTGTATTTTCCACCAAATGCATCCGATGAAGTGAGCTGTAACTCACGAAAGCTTATGCTCAAATAAATTTGTTAGTCTCTAAGGTGCCACAAGTACTCCTTTTCTTTTTTCTTTCTAAAACAGTAAGTGGAAGGTGTTTCACAAGGTGGAAGTGAGTTACTTTTATATATATGTTTGAGTATTGGTTAGAGTTGTTCAAATGGGTATAAAAATAGGAATAAATTGGACATGAATAAATTTAAGCTGGAAATTAGAAGAAAGTTTCTAGCAATCAAATGAGTGAGGTTGTGGAACAGCCTTTTAATAAGGCTACTACTCCTAACTAGTTTTAGAATGGAATTTGAAAACTTTATGAATAGGATTGTATGATGGGATTGCCTGCAATAGGGAGCTGGACTCAATGACCTTGGAAGTCTCTTCCAGTTCTATATGGCACTTTTAGGATCTGATCCTACAAAGGGTCATGTACCTGTAACCCACAGGTAAGTATGTATTACAAGTCCCCCTCCATGCTCAATCAGCACAGGATATGAGGCTGTTACAACACCAGCTAGAGAGCTTTCACTCAAGCTGTAGCAGCTCATGCTTTTAGCTCTGGAGGTCTCCAGTTCAATTCCTAGTGTGTCAGCCAGGATGGCAGCCATTATACACACACTAAACATTACACATGTGAGTGGTCTAATTGGGATTATGTAATGTATAAAGTTAAGCCCATATGACTCGTTTTGCAGAATCAGGGCCCTATTTTGAACAGTTCTGCCTGCAATTCTTGAAGAATTAAGAACCCAGAGGCACAAGACATGTTTTAAACCTAAAAAGTTAGAAGTAAGAATAGCATAACACAATGAGTCATGCCATGGTTCAAGAAGGATTCCTTGATTTACAGAGATAACAATTATCTTGTTATACATTATTAGTTCACGCATCCCAGGCTAAGACTGCTATAAGTAACAACTTCCAGAATACACAGGCAGGACTTAACTTCCTCCTAGCCCATCTTTGCCATTAAGACAACAACATAATGTCAAAACAAGACAACTTAACACTAAAGATTCAACAACACTTGCTGATGGAAGTGCTGTCTCCACTGATCATTACAATACCTTAGTTTTTAGATGCCAACATGAGATACCCAGGGGTGGCCTGATTTTCACAGGGTAGCAGGATTCTTTTGTTGATCCATATTACTGGTAGTATTTAAACCTTCCATATAAAATAAACCTGTTGAAGTCCTGCTGGTTCATTGTAGTAGGTAAGAGCTCATTAACTCCATTGTAACATAAGGGAAATAGAAGTGACTCTTAACAGGATGAACTGAGGGGCTAATACAGAGGTACTGAAGTGAAAATTTAGGGACAGCCAAATTCAGACAGGAAGCTTAGACTGAGACTTACGTTGTATTATTGTTTTTTTTATTTACCAATAAAAGCAAGCTACAGAAAGAAGTTGAGTTTGAGCCCTAAATCAGTGTCTTGTGCTCTGTTGAGGAGACTCAGCCCATGCAAATACAATACATCTCTTGTGTGTACAGTACCTAAACATTACAATGGCTAGAAATGAACAAAATTCAAAATATTTATTTCACAGTATGTGGAGTGAAAATTTGAACCATTCATGTCATCTTATTTCAACAAAAGCTGCCACATTGTGCTATGCACAAAATTTCAACAAAAAGACTTACCACCTGAAAAAAAACCCAGCTTCCATGTTTTTGATGCAAATCCATCTCCCTGCTTGAAAATGGGCACATTTTTACTTTAAAAAACAAACAAACAATTTGCCTTAGCAAAGTTTCCAGAGTAATGGACCCAATTTTAAGCTCATAATGAAATGAGAGAAAACAATATCCAGTTCATACACTGCTACTGGCAAGACAGATATCAGAATCATGTCTGGATAAACAGGGGTTTTGTTCCAGAAGATGATACAGGTTCTGTATTTTCTTCCAGTTTTCACGATCTAACTATATTAAAAGTGGGGGGTATAAGAAAAAGAATGTCTACTATATTATAAGAGTCAGATTCCAATTCTGGAACAAGTTCTCTTGGGGGACTTCAATGGGGCTCCGTGTAGGGGCACTGGTTCATCCATGAGAAGCTCATTGGAAGTTCAGAGCATTAGAGATTACTATCTAATGCAAGCTGTGACTAATTTTGTGTAAAACTGTACTGATGATAAAAGTGCCTGGAGCTCAGATTTCTCAATTCATAGTCAATCAGCCATCAATTCATTGTTAATTGAAATAATTGATATGTTGCCTCGAACATTAGTGAATGCTCTGTTGACTGAAATGCTCAGTCTAGGGTTACCAAGCCTCCAGGATTGTCCTGGAGTCTCCAGGAATTAAAGATTAATGTTTAATTAAAGGTTATGTCATGTGAGGAAACCACCAGGAATATGTCCAAGCAAAATTGGCAACCCTAGCTCAATCACTTGGAGCCTGTAATCAGTGCTCAATGGGAGCCTTCAGCCAGTATGCAGATCTTCAAATAACAAAACAACACTCTCATTGTAATATACAGGAAAATCTTGCACAAGAAAAAAAAGCTTCCTTAAGAAAACAGCTGGAGCCTTTGACTCAAGGATATTGTCCTCAGATATTTTCCTGTCATTATCTGCTGTCAGGGAGATGAAACCCACCGTGTAGGCTGATATCGAAATCTAATCAAGAAAAAAAGATGGCTTTTTGAAGCACATTATAGACCTGCTTTTCAGAAGCACTGAGCACCTACAGCTCTCACTGGTTTAAATCGGATTTGTAGGTGCTCAGCAGGTTTGAAAATCAAGGCCCATAATTCACATTAACTGTTGGCTCCCTCTCCCCAAATCTTCTTAGTGAAGTTTTGATAACAGAGTGCTATAGTGAAGTGTTATTTTTGAATGCATGTAACTGATAGCAGTCAACTTTTAAAGCATTTCAACCCATTAGCTAGCCTACTGTTAGCTGACACAACTGATACTTTTCATCTGGGGCAGTACTGTGTGTGAAAACTGTCAGTTCAAAACATTACACAAGATTTCAAACAAGTGTTTGCAATTATTTTATCAATTTTGCCATTCCTTCTCCCTTCCCCACCTTCAAAAAAAAAGTTTTGAACATAGAACATCTGCCTTTTTTTTTTTTTGGCATTTGTCATGGGGGGAGGGAGTTATCTAATAGGACAGCAGATAGTTACCTCAATGTCTCTAAGGGTCTTTAGTGTCAGGTGTTCAACAGTGTAGCAGAAGAGGGTTCAAGAAACAGTGCCCCTCAAAGATAAAATGAAAGATTCTAGGTGGGAGAGAAACCATGTTTTCCTGTCTCACTGATCGTTGTTTTTTCTGTGGTGATCCACTCCCATTAGTAGCTGCTGTGTGCCAGTGGAGAAGGGCCATGGAATGCACCTTAATGGCGGGGTTGCCTGGCAACAAGTGAAGCAAAGACGCCCTTTCCTGGCTATTTGTGAATGAATGAGGGAGGGGCTGGTGGGTGCAGCTCTTAGGTCAGAGCAAAAGGGGCTTCTTATTTAGCCCTTTGCATTAGAAGAGCCCTCTCCTGGATCATACTGCAGAACACTGCCCCACAGTTTACACTCTTTTTAACTTCCTCTTGCCACATATTCCCTTCTTCCAGTGCAGTGTCAAGCCCTTTTTACTTAGAGTACTGTGTAAACAGCAACATGAGACCCCTGATTGTCCCTAACTGACTTAACTATCATCCAGTCAACCGGATTTAAAAGAAGTCTACATGGTGGGAGCTAGTGGGGAAAAAGATTCTTTGTCTAGACAGCAGGAAGGGTTCTATCTATTTATCTAGTTAATTATATGGTCACCATCATTGGAGTCTAGGGGTGTGTGAGTGTTTAGACATGATTGGGGGTAAGCTAGGTCAAAGAATTGAGGTTTTTTTATTTAATTCTGAAAGTGGTTAGCTCCATGATTGTTTTTCTAACTGAAGTCACATCCATACACCTCCTGCAAGTCACAGTCACAATGCGTATTTCCAAGATGTGGCTCCATAGTCTGGGTCCAGTTGTGTGAAAATTCTTATCTCTTGCACTCCCAATCCTCCCCCGCATCAGTCTACAGTTTCATTATTCTGGGGGAAAGTAGCTGTCACGGCTGCCACTGAGGGCTTTGCATATCAGCATTGGGACCTTGAACAGGACTCTGTGCTCAGGGGGGATTCAGTGCAAAGAACAGAGCATTGGGGTAATTTGCAAACAACAACCTCAGTTGCGAAGTAGATGCCTGCTTGTAAAAGTTGGAGCTTTTTTAAGGTGTGTTTCTTCTACCATAGATATAGTCGATTGTAGGTAAGCCTGCTTGGATCACAATGACCCATATTGCATCTGCTAATTTGGGGCTCAATCTTCTGGCTATTTGCAGATGGAAATGAATGGGAGAATGGGGGGTTGCCACTGTGTTATTTGAGTGTTCAATAACCATGAGGTGTTGAAAAGGACCTGAAGTCCTCCAGTTGATTTAACATTTTGAGACTGGGTGTCCTCAAGACCTCATTGTGATAAAGGACACAAATTCTTCAAAGAGATTCCCCTCTTCCTACTAGCATCTCATCAGTCTTGCTTGGGTTCACCTTTAGACAATTGTTCTCTTAATCCAGGAATTTATTTTGGCTGAACAATGAGGAAGATGGTGCTGTTTATGTTTGATGTAAAAGAGATACGGAGCTGAGTGTCAGCTACATACTGCTGCCATTTTGGCTCATGTTGTCTAACATTACTTTTACTGTGGCTTCATACAGCTGTTTTATAATAGGGGAGAGTCTGAGCCTCAGGGAACTCTTTATGTGGAGGAACAGTTGCCCATAATAACCTTCTAAGTTCACTATGAGAAGGGCCTCAGACATTTCAGAGCATTTCCATTCCCTCCTACGGATTCTGGGAGATGGGAACTATCCATAGTATCAAATGCCACTGAGTTCCAGCAGGATGAGTATAGGCATGCTATAGCCAGTAGGAGGAAATTCAGAGGCGCAAGTACTTTATGAGTGTCATGCCCTGGCCTACCAAGCCCTGGGATAATACTGAGACTGGAAGGGCGATTCAGATCTTTGTTCACTATGTTAGTCAGCGTCCTTCTATAAAGTGATTAGATATGGTATTGCCTTTGACCTAACACTCCCCTCTCCCCCAAGATTTTATTGGTTCAGATAAAATGGAAAGTGGATCTTAATTATTTTGGATTTGCAAGGGTTTCACTTTTATTAATCCCATTTTAGTCTCAGAGTTGCAGTCGCAATTATATATTGCTGTATTATTCTAAGTGTTGCCTTGTAATGTGACTTTTTGAAAAACTGTTTCTGATTAGTTTCAGAGTAAAGCAGAGTTAGAGGAATGGTGCTGCTACTCTCCAAGTATGGTGTATTTAGACTATATTAACATTACTATTCACCATTCTTGATTCATCATTACTTTTCTGCTTCTTCATGCACTGGTGATAATATATATGTGTGTATGCCCCCGCCCCCCAAATTTTTCCTCTCCTAAATGGACTACTAAGAAATTGGTTTGCAGTAGCAGCTGAGTGCATCTTAATAGGTATGACTGCACCAACTGTTTTTTCTTGGGTTTTTTTCCCTTTAAAGTGTTTAACATGACTGCAGCTGTCAGCCAATTACTTTGCCAGCCAATTGCTTTGCTGTTTTTTCTTTTTTAATTATTATGGATTTTTGTACACTACTGAAAAACCCTGTTAACTTAAAAATACGGTGGGATGGAGAAAAAAGGAGTCTCTCTTTCAAACACTAAGAGGACAATGTTTTCGCATTAATAATATATATTAAGAGATTTCAGTATGTTTTAACAACAATTGATGTGAACTGATGGTGTAATAAAGTGGTCTCCATTCAAAGGAAACTGTTTCAGAATAAGCTGATTTCATTAGGACATTAATGTTAGGACTATAATGTAAGTCCTATGATAAGAAGGACTCGTTTAATGGTAAGCACTGCAGCAATATAAGTCATTGCCCCTGAGTGAGTATAGTGTATACTTGCAAGCTCTAAACCTCACCACAGGAGTCAACTGAGAGATGTTCCATTGACTTCAGTGGCATTTAGATTAGGCTCTAATGGGAAATGTAATGTTGTTCTTTTTGAAGCTAAACTGGATTCAAAACTTGAAGGCAAGCCAAGATACTGGATTTCCATCATTCTGAGTTCCTTAATATATGATACAATGTGTTGATTCATTCGTTGTTTTAAGTTAGGGAGAAAAATTATTACAATGGTAAAAAAAAATTGATTTGTCCAGAAGGACTCTAAATTTTGTCTCCTTTTATCTGAGGTTTAGTTCCAAAATAATTATTTTCGGATTGTTGGTTAAGGAATGCCACCTACTGGACAAAATAAGTTTCTTTTGGAAAATGGAGAATCCTCTGCTTGGAATCTGAGTGTTCCATCACCCTGGAAAACTGATGAGAAACATGTAGCGGTTTTTCAAAATGCTTTGAAAAGACACAATGTGTCCAGAGCATTTATTTATGTCCAACCTCAAAATCCAGAGTAAAAACAATTGAAGTCTTTACACAAAGCAACTAAACTTTGGCTACTGTAGTCTCCTCCCTCCTTATTCTTCTGTCCAGAGAAGAATGTACTCCATAGCTGGACTGAGAAAGGTATCTCTGTTTCACAGAGGATTTTGATATTACAGAATTAGGTTCATTCTTATTTGGAACAAAACCCCAACATTTTGAAATTCTTCATGAAAGGGAATGGAGCCCTGGCTTCACAGTAGTCCATGTGATGGGTTGCCCTAAAAGAGAGGGCCTGGCAGACTGCCCTGGAGATGTGGACCTTTATAGCTCTGGGGTCCCAAGCAGCCAGATCCCAATTCTGATATTCAAAGCCCCCAGTGGCAACCATGAACTGCTGTGGAGCCAAGCAGGTAGGAAACCAGGCACATTTCCTGGTCACTGTCAGAATTTCAGCAAAATCAAACCATTCTGCAAAGACCAGTCACAATTTAAATGTTTCATCTTAATATTTTCAGTCAGCTCTAATACTGCATAACATTCAAATGATAAAACAAAGACCAAAGCAGTCAATATAAGGCACCAAATTCATCTGTGAGGTAACCTTCATTTACTTCAATGGTGTTAGAACCAGCAATTAATTCCAAGTCCCTTCCCTAGTCTGTCTGATCCCTGGGTCTACAGTTTCACAATCTTCCACCCAAATAATGTATTTTTGCACTTCTCTATATATTTCACTGTGGTTTGCATTTTTATTTATTAATATATGTTTTATGGCTATATACCCACACTCTTTAGATTGGTTTGCAGCTCCAGTACTTGTATGGTGCTTCGGCAGCCCTTCTAGGAATTTCACAGCTATATCATTGATGTCAAGCATTTTATTCCCATTGTAATATGACGTCTCTTGGAAGTAAAACTAAACTTGGCATGTCAGTAATGCACCAAAGCAACTCAGTCATGCAGCATCTATGACAATCCTATTTTGGCTGGTGCCCTTGGCATGATGCTCATAAAAATAGAATGCAATCCACTTATGTAATATACACCTTGGTTTCCATTCTCAAGGTTCTGAATGAACAAGTGCCCTCACTTTCTTCTGCACTGAATTTAATGATCCATTATGATTGAATTATACGATATCCACCAGAATGCTCCTTTGCAAGCATAGCTGTTTATGATAAACCAAATTATTGTGGAAGGTTACAATTCATTTTCCTGACTCTTGGCCCTATATGGGAACTACCAGAACAAGGGGCACTTTGTAGGTTCTTAAATGAAAACTAATAGACCTTATCGCTATAATCTCAAAAACCCTTTTCTTAAACATGAAGACTTAAATGAACAAATGATGAATGACCATTTGAAAAAAGCACAACTTTAAAAATGACATCCTTATGATGTTAACAAGACATCCTTATGATCTATAAATGATCAGTTTAATATAAATCTCATTTTGACTACTTTACAATGATCAACTTCAGCAAAAATATATTGTGCCAAATTCTGCTCTCACTTACATCATGAGAGTCTGGCATGGCACTGTTGACTTATAAACACTAATTTAAGTGGCACTGGTATGCATTACCTGTATGCTGCATTCATCTAAACATTCCTATACATACCTCTCATCGTCTATTTATTCATTTAAGAAAAGCTGACTGGATTCCAAAGTCCTTACTCAAGCAACACTTCCATTGATTTCAAGGAGAGTTTTGCCCGAGTCAACATAGGTGCTGGAACTAGGGGTGCGGTGGGTGCTGCTGCACCCGCACCCCACCCCCAGCTTGAAGTGATTTCCATTATACACAGGGTTTACAGTTTGGTTCAATGGCTTTCAGTACCCTCACTATAAAAATTGTTCCAGCACCGCTATGAGTCAGGAGTTTTTGCCTGGCCTTATTATCAATACATCATTATAAAATGTGACACTATCTGATTACAATATGACCATATAGACCATTGTTACAACCACTGTTATATATTTGCAGCAAATGTTGTACAAAGGTTGTAGAGTGAGGTATCTATGAAAAGGTTATGATTTGCTGCTTATGATTATGATTTCTGTATGCATGTGTCATTTTTATATGTGAAGTTATAAGTATCGGCTCTATACCTGTATTTCAAATGTTTGGTCCTGGGGGAAAGCCCACAAAGTAATTAGGCAGCACATCTTGGACGGTCTATTCAAATTAAGTGGCCCATTGAAAGAATATTTAACTGACAATGGACCATGGGAGACATCCATCTACACTTAATGGAATGTCCTGCTCTGACTAGGCAAAATGCATGGATATGGGACTTGCCCATGTGACTCCAAACTCCATCTTGTTGCTGTAATTTTCCATAGCAAGAACAATGGGATGCCCTCCACATGAAAAAAGACTATAAAAGGCAGCTGCATCGTCTCCATTTTGTCTTCAATCCTGCTTCTTACCTCTGGAGGAACTTTGCTACAAACTGAAGCTCTGAACAATGGACTGAATGACCCAACCAAGCTGTGGATGTATTCCAGAGACTTGACTTAAACCAGTAGTTTACTCCATCACTGCTATAAACCTGAGTCAAGAACTTTGCCATTACTTTATGTAATTGATTCCTTTAACCAATTTTAACTCTCACCTTTCCTTCTTTCTTTTTATAAATAAACCTTTAGATTTTATATACTAAAGCAGGGGTGGGCAAACTACGGCCCGGGGGCCAGATCCGGCCCACCAGCTATTTTAATCTGGCCCTCAAGCTCCTCTGGAGAGCAAGATTTGGGGCTTAAGGTAAGCGCCGCCTGGAGCCTGCACCACCGAGCCACCTTGCCATGCCTCAATCCCCTGCCTCAGCCCTGATCCCCCTCCCACCTTCTGAACCCCTTGGTCTTAGCCCAGAGCACCCTTCTACACCCCAAACTGCTCATCCCCACCCCCACCCAAAGCCCGCACCCCCATCCAGAGCCCTCATCCCCCCGCACCCCAGTTCCCCCTGCCCCAGCCAGGTGCCCCCTCCCACACCCTGAACTCCTCATTTCTGGCCCCACCCCAAAGCCTGCACCCCCATCCAGAACCCTCACCTTGTCCCGCACCCCAGTTCCAATTTCGTGAGCATTCAGGGTCTGCCATACAATTTCTATACCCAGATGTGGCCCTTGGGCCAAAAAGTTTGCATACCCCTGTACTAAAGGATTGGCATCAGTATGATTTTTGGGTAAGATCTAAGTTATATATTGACCTGGGTGTGTGGCTGGTCCTTTGGGATCAGAAGAACCTATTATCTGATTAAACTGGTTGTAAAGAACCACTCATCTCTGAATCCAGTGTTTTTGATGGTGATATGAGAACTGGAATGCCTGAGGAAACTGCCTTTATGTTTTCTTGTTCGCCAGCGGTGAAACAGGAGTTTATTTTTGTGGCTGGTTTGGTATATCTTATAAAAGCATAACCGCCAGTTTTGGATTGTGTTTGCCCTATTTCTCAGCAGTTCATTCTGAATTTGGCATTCTCGGTTAAGACCCACTAAGGCACGGTTACATAAAATATACTATGTTATTCCAAAGTAATGTCTCAAAAAACTGTAACCACATTCTTGTAACATTGCACTGCTTTAGGTTATAGGGGTTTTGAGGGAGTTTTTTAATTTTATTTTTTTAAATAAGAACAGTGGGCTAGATTGTTCCAGTTTGGGCCACTGGGCGGAATACAGCCCTCTCTAATACCACTTCATTCTGCATTTCATCTGGCTGAATCAGAGGTGGAAATGGAGGCCACCTTTTGTAAACAAATGTCCACAGTATGCTGCACTCATGGTCCAAAGCCTGGCAGGCATTGTGAATGTTATGTGAATGACCATTTCTGTAGAATATTGTATTTCTAATGGCTGTTTATATCTTAGGTGGCTGAAAGCAAGACACTCACAAGCTTTTGTTGTGATTTAAAGGGGGCACTGAGAGTCCTTAGTATATATCTGAAGCACCAGATCTGCCAGCAACCAGAAGTAGAAGGCAATGATGATTGTTCCTGATGAAGTAATCAGAGACAGAATGTGAGTGACCTGGGTCAGAGATAAGATTCTTCTTCCCTATTTCCAGAGAAAGGAAAAATGTAGGATGAATGGTTCTTCTCTCGCCATCCTTGGGGAGCTGAAAATCACTTGTGGCAGGACTGTGTTTCTGCCCAGCCTACACAGAGCTAAAAATCACTAAGAGACTATCTGTCAGAAGCAGGCAGCCAGCAGGAGAGGCTGGCAGAAGCAGTGAGCACGCGGCTGGCGGGGCAGGCGGCGGGAGCAGTGAGCAGGTAGCCGGCAGGAGTAGCGAGAGACGAGCAGCCAGCAGGGTGGTGGCAGAGAGGCTGATGAGCGAGTAAGATGCCTCTTACCCCCCCACACACACTTTGGGAGGTGAACTCTGCAGATGCACCTCTGAACTCGGGGTCTGCATTGACCAAGGCCAGCAACTGCGAGTGAGGCGTAGAGAAGGGCCAGGCATGTGAAGGAGACTTTGGGGTTGCTGGACTTAAAAATCTGAGTGGAAAAGAACACTGCCCAACCTACTTTGGGTCTTTTACTTTATGAACCCTGTTTGTGATGTTATCCCAAATTAATGCCAAGTTACTTCCCTCCTTTTATTAAAAGTTTATTTTCTACACCTGGACTCTGTGCTTGCAAGTGGGGAAGTATTGCTTCTCAGAAGCGCCCAGAGGTGATGTGTAAATTTCCCAGGTTACTGGGTGGGGGTTCAAGCTGGTTCTGTGTTGGATTAATGGAAAGGAACCCCTAGATATTGAACCTGGCCCTAGCTGCTGCTGGGTCCTCCTGGCAGAAGGATTACAGATTTATGAAACAACCAGGATGTTATTCTCTCCTCCTCTATAATTTGCCTGCTCACCACACATTGAGAGAAGAAACAGGGCCTTGCATCTGAACTATTTTTAATTGCTCTTCCTGGTCTTACTTACCAGTGCCAAAGACAGCCAGAGTGCCAACAAGGATGCCCAGCTGCAGTCTGGACCCTTAGTGTCACTCAACTCCCCAACATTACTCATGTTTACCTAAACCAAAATGTTACTATTATTGTTGTTATTTGGAGATTATATTCTAACACAGCTTTCACTATGGTACCTGTGTACGATTCTATTAGACTCCCATTCTTATTCAGCAGGACAAATAACCCCCATAACGCTCTGTTGCCCTGTATTATACCAGGTATTATACCTTAACATTGCAGTTGTGTCTAATGGTTCTGTATTATTTGGTGAAATTTATCAAACCTATCCACAATCCCTTTCTGCAACAGGTCTCCCCCTCTCCCATAGAAAATACCTGACAGGAATGCACCTACCAGCTGGCTCTCTCAACAAAGTCAGCAGAAGTATGCCCACTCACCTCACCCTAAAGACACTGAAGGAGAACTAAGAAAAAGTCCGTTGGCTCTTTCCCCTAGAAGATGGGTAAAATATTAGGGAGAACCCAGCATTTTAGAACGAGTCCTATGGAAAGAGGAAAATTGAGAGATCCCCCAATTTGGCCCCAAAAAACCCCAAGATAGCATCAAATCCAGACCAAAAACTCCCCCATGCTCACCAAAAGGATCTTTGGTAAGATTCAGGTTCCTGAATCAGAATCCACAAAATTCTACTTGCCAAAGACAATCTCCAAAAGTTATGAAACAGTAGTTTTTCTTCTCACTGTCTCATTTCATGTTCCTGGTGAGGGGTTCTCAAACTATTCCATGGTATGGAAAAATATTTTAATTAATACAGACAGACAGACCATCTGTTCTCTCTATCCATGATCACGTGGACCACCTTCCCAGCCACATTCATTATTGAATGAAATTCCTGTGGCAACTATTGTAATTCCTGCAATGTTAACAGTGACCTGGAATAAAACATAAAATCATCATTGATAAAGTTTGCAGATGACAAAAATTGGGGGAGTAGTAAATAACAAAGCGGACAGGTCACTTTTACAGAATGATCTGTATTGCTTGGTAAACTGGGTGCAAGCAAATAAAATATGTGTTTTAATATGGCTAAATGCAAATGTATACATCTAGGAACAAAGAATGTAGGCCATACTTGTAGGATGATGGACTCTATAGTTGGAAGTGGTGACTATCAACCAATGCCTCCAGGTATTTTTCAATCAGCTGTACATGATCTCCTGATGCAATGCTTTGACCAAAAAGGCTATTTGCTATTCTTAGAATCATATAATCATAGGAGTGGAAGGGACCTTAAGAGGTCATCTAGTCCTGTCCCCTGCACTCACAGTAGGGCTAATTATTATGTTGGTTGCATAAATAGGGGAATCTTGAGTAGGAGTAGAGAGGATATTTTACCTCTGTATTTTGCCGTAGTGCAATCATTGCTGGAATATTGTGTCCACAATTCAAGAAGGATATTGATAAATTGGAGAGGATTCAGAGAAGAGCCACGAGAATGATTAAAGGATTAGAAAACATGTCTTTTAGTAAGAGACTCACGGAGCTCCATCTGTTTAGCTTTTCAAAGAGAAGCTTAAAGGATTATTTGATTACACTCAATAGTGGGGAACAAATATTAATAACGGTCTCTTCAATCTAGCAGACAAAAGTATAAAACAATTTAATGGCTGGAAGTTAAAGCTAAAGAAATTCAGACTGGAAAGAAAGCATACATTGGGAGTAATTACCCATTGGAACAATTTACTAAGGGTCATAGTGGATTCTCCATCACTGACGATTTTTAGGACATTCTATGGCCTGTATTATATCGGAGATCAGACTAAATGATCACAGTGATCCCTTCTGGCCTTAGAATCTATGAATTCTTAACAGTTTATGTGGAACAGTAATATTAGGAAAATATTTAATACATTTTAACTGTCTTTTAATACAATTTTTTTAGGTGAAGCTAACTACGTGACCTGCTGGCAAGTATTCCATAGATCACCAGCAGCTGTCTATGGACCACAATTTGAGACCCTCTGTTCTTCTCTTCCTCATTTCACAGTGGTACTGAGGAGACCATACTTATTCCACATCAAGCAGCTATTTTATCAGATAAACATTCACCTTCAATATAGAATTGGTCAGATTCCCAGGCACTTCACGGTTACACACTGATCTACAGGCATGCTGAAGAATAAGGATTACATTTCTCAGAGATTGCATAAAAATAAAAATAATACTTTCAGGTTAAAAATGAATTTTTCAGTCAACTCTCAGTGAAAAACAGTTTTTCCCCAGGTAATAGTTATAGACTCTTGGTTATCATAAATTTAATAAATGGCTTTGTAATTTGAGTTAATAGACATTTGTGGTAACTTAGTTGAAATGTGTTTGTGAATAATGGCTACTCAATTGCTATTTTTTAATGCTATTGTGCAAGGAGGAAAGCTACATCCCAGATAATCTCAATCTCAGCTGGTAGCAGATACTATTTCATTCATTTTGACTTAGTTCTTTCTGAAAGGCAGAAATAATAAAATACCAGATCTGTTCCCAGCTGATGTACCATGGATGGGCACACATGAAAAACAAACACTAATTTGGAGGGAGGGGGTATGCAATGGTATCCAATGAAACACTGCATGGAGAGGGGGTTGTTTGTCTGAGAACAGTAGAGGAGGTTGTAGCATAAAACTGAATTTCCCTTATGAAGCTGACCATGTGGAGAAACCACAACCAACCAGCTCAGGTTTCCATTTTTTTTTAAAGTTGATTTGTGCAGCATAAAATGCTTACTACTGTCATTTTCCAACCCTATCCCACTGGATTTCAGATATTTCCATTTAGGCTTTGGTTTCCTACAAGGATACAAAGTGTGTTGGGGCACTGTTAGAGACCTGGAAAACTATTTATCAGATATTCCAGGGGAATATTTCATCTTGCAATGCAATAGATTTCCAGCTCTGATAAGAAGGGTTGAAATGTCTGTCTGTTTCATTTATACCAAATCACAAATCAGATTTCTTCACTTGGACATGTCACCTTAGATAATCTGCTTCCCCTACAATATCCAAAGAAAATGGATTGAGCAGTGATTGACAAACTATTGGGTAACTTGGTCATTCCTTTTATAACCCTATGTATTTTCAAGAGATTGAGTAGAGATGCTGCTTTTTCCAGTAAATGAAATGCTGTTTTCCAACAGTTTACTTTTACATGTTTTCTCTGTTAACATGAAGAGATCATTAATAACCATTTTATACACTAGTTATAAAGATACCCGTAATACCAAGTGTGACTGGTATGTTTTCAGAATCACTACTGAAAGATTATCTCATAAAACATAATCCTAGCAACACCTATACTGTTGTGAACATTCCTTGTATTGACAGTAAAGAAGTTATTATACAGTAGTTGAGTGTAAGCCGCACAGGAAAGGCCATCTTAGGGGTCTAGAGCACATGACTTATGAGGAGAGGCTGAGGGAGCTGGGATTGTTTAGTCTGCAGAAGAGAAGAATGAGGGGGGATTTGATAGCTGCTTTCAACTACCTGAAAGGGGGTTTCAAAAAGGATGGCTCTAGACTGTTCTCAATGGTAGCAGATGACAGAACGAGGAGTAATGGTCTCAAGTTGCAATGGGGGAGGTTTAGATTGGATATTAGGAAAAACTTTTTCACTAAGAGGGTGGTGAAACACTGGAATGCGTTACCTAGGGAGGTGGTAGAATCTCCTTCCTTAGAGGTTTTTAAGGTCAGGCTTGACAAAGCCCTGGCTAGGATGATTTAACTGGGACTTGGTCCTGCTTTGAGCAGGGGGTTGGACTAGATGACCTTCTGGGGTCCCTTCCAACCCTGATATTCTATGATTCTATGATCTGAAGAGACTTTTATCCCTATCGAAAAGGGCAACATTTTGAAACCAAAGATGGAGGAATCCAAAGAAGCCTGAGCAAAATGATTGTATATTTGTATACGCTGTAGAAAAAAGAAGAAGAAAGCAAACACAAGGACTATGGCAAAGAGACCTTTTAGAATTTCATATAAAAATAATTAATAAATAACAGTAAAGTATGCCACAGGGAGAAGAGCACTCTACGCCTCAAACCTACAAAGCCACCACAACCACAAACATTCCCTAAATGTCCAAGAAAGGAGCCAATATGTCTGATTCGATTCATACAGAAAACCTCCCTCAGAGTTTTTCTGGCTTAAAGTACTGATTCCATCTCTGTGTCTCCTATTGTATCTCTGCAACATAATCATCATCCTTATAAATGTATGGTGCACAGTCTCAATTTCTTTCATGAACTCACATCTTGGATCTTCAACCTTTAGCCAAAAAAAAAAAAAAGCGCTTCTCTCTAACCATGCCTCAATCACCATCCTTCAGTTGAAGAATCAGTTGCCACGGACCATTTATCAGCGTTGTACAAAATATTATTTTTCATTAATAGTCAACCAGCATCCTCAATCTTTAAAACAGTGCATAGACTACTAGTTATTTTTTTAAATTCACATGTCCCTCTACCTTACCCTAAAAATAAAGACAGGGAAAACTTTCCTACCCATTTTCATAGATTACAAGGTCAGAAGGGACCACTGTGATCATCTAGCTTGACCTCCTGTATAACACAGGCCATAGAACTTCCCTAAAATAATCCCTAGAGCACATCTTTTAGAAAAACACCCAATTTTAATTTAAAAATTGTCAGTGATGGAGAATGCACTCTTCATAAATTGTCCCAATAGTTAATTCCTCTCACCATTAAAAATTTACACCTTATTTCCAGTCCAAAGGTGTCTAGCTTCAAGTCCCAGACATTAGATCTTGTTATATTTCTCTCTGCTAGACAGAAGAGCCCATTATTAAATATTCATTTCCCATATAGATACTTATAGACCACAGTCAAGTCACCCCTTAACTTTCTCTTCATTTAGCTAAACAGACTGAGCTCTTTGAATCTAATGCTAAGGCACTCAACAAAAAGTTGGAAATCCTTATTTCACTTAAACCAAATAAAAATCACAATGAGAAAGCTTATTCAGGATATGCAAGCCAGAGAAAACATTATCTTTATCAGAAAGCTGCCTTCACATAGTAGTAAAATACTATCTCTCCTGTCAGTCTGCATCTGAAAAGTAGGGATCAGTCTTCTGGCCGGTCACAAATGATATTGGAGGACTGAAACCACCACTAACACTGAGAAATCCAAAAGTTGTGGGTTAAGACCAGTGTCATCTGAGGGCAAATGCCCTCAGTAGTGGAGAATGTTATGAAGGACATATTCCTCAAGGCACTTACCTCCTCCTAATGGGATCACCTTAGTCTTGCCTGGGAGGGGGCGGGGTGTCAGCTTCAGTCGTTTCATCTTCAAAACTATGTGAGGAATCTGAGATGGTGCTTTCAGAGTAGCAGCCGTGTTAGTCTGTATTCGCAAAAAGAAAAGGAGTATTTGTGGCACCTTAGAGACTAACAAATTTATTAGAGCATAAGCTTTCGTGAGCTACAGCTCACTTCATCAGATGCATTTGTTGGAAAAAACAGAGGGGAGATTGATATACACACACAGAGAACATGAAACAATGGGTTTATCATACACACTGTAAAGAGAGTGATCACTTAAGATAAGCCATCACCAGCAGCGGGGGGGGGGGGGAGGAGGAAAACCTTTCATGGTGACAAGCAAGGTAGGCTAATTCCAGCAGTTAACAAGAATATCAGAGGAACAGTGGGGGGTGGGGTGGGGGGAGAAATACCATGGGGAAATAGTTTTACTTTGTGTAATGACTCATCCATTCCCAGTCTCTATTCAAGCCTAAATTAATTGTATCCAGTTTGCAAATTAATTCCAATTCAGCAGTCTCTCCTTGGAGTCTGTTTTTGAAGCTTTTTTGTTGAAGGATAGCCACTCTTAGGTCTGTAATCGAGTGACCAGAGAGATTGAAGTGTTCTCCAACTGGTTTTTGAATGTTATAATTCTTGACGTCTGATTTGTGTCCATTCATTCTTTTACGTAGAGACTGTCCAGTTTGACCAATGTACATGGCAGAGGGGCATTGCTGGCACATGATGGCATATCTCACATTGGTAGATGCACAGGTGAACGAGCCTCTGATAGTGTGGCTGATGTGATTAGGCCCTATGATGGTGTCCCCTCACGTTACCAGCACTCCCAGCTATCTTCGAGACACCACTGACTTCCTGAGGAAACTACAGTTCATTGGTGATCTTCCTAAAAACACCATCCTAGCCACTATGGATGTAGAAGCCCTCTACACCAACATTCCACACAAAGATGGGCTACAAGCTGTCAGGAACAGTATCCCCGATAATGTCACGGCTAACCTGGTGGCTGAACTTTGTGACTTTGTCCTCACCCATAACTATTTCACATTTGGGGACAATGTATACCTTCAAGTCAGCGGCACTGCGATGGGTACCCGCATGACAGAGACAAACACCTACAAGATCTCTATCATGCATTCCTACAACTACAATACCCACCTGCTGAAGTGAAGAAACAGATTGACAGAGCCAGAAGAGTGCCCAGAAGTCACCTACTACAGGACAGGCCCAACAAAGAAAAGAACAGAACGCCACGAGCCATCACCTTCAGCCCCCAACTAAAACCTCTGCAACGCATCATCAAGGATCTACAACCTATCCTGAAGGACGACCCATCACTCTCACAGATCTTGGGAGACAGGCCAGTCCTTGCTTACAGACAGCCCCCCAACCTGAAGCAAATACTCACCAGCAACCACACACCACACAACAGAACCACCAACCCAGGAACCTATCCTTGCAACAAAGCCCGTTGCCAACTCTGTCCACATATCTATTCAGGGGACACCATCATAGGGCCTAATCACATCAGCCACACTATCAGAGGCTCGTTCACCTGCGCATCTACCAATGTGAGATATGCCATCATGTGCCAGCAATGCCCCTCTGCCATGTACATTGGCCAAACTGGACAGTCTCTACGTAAAAGAATGAATGGACACAAATCAGACGTCAAGAGTTATAACATTCAAAAACCAGTCGGAGAACACTTCAATCTCTCCGGTCACTCGATTACAGACCTGAGAGTGGCTATCCTTCAACAAAAAAGCTTCAAAAACAGACTCCAACGAGAGACTGCTGATTTGGAATTAATTTGCAAACTGGATACAATTAACTTAGGCTTGAATAGAGACTGGGAATGGATGAGTCATTACACAAAGTAAAACTATTTCCCCATGTTATTTCTCCCCACTCCACCCCCCACTGTTCCTCAGATATTCTTGTTAACTGCTGGAAATAGCCTACCTTGCTTGTCACCATGAAAGGTTTTCCTCCTTTCGCCCCCCTGCTGCTGGTGATGGCTTATCTTAAGTGATCACTCTCCTTACAGTGTGTGTGATAAACCCATTGTTTCATGTTCTCTGTGTGTGTATATCAATCTCCCCTCTGTTTTTTCCATCAAATGCATCCGATGAAGTGAGCTGTAGCTCACGAAAGCTTATGCTCTAATAAATTTGTTAGTCTCTAAGGTGCCACAAGTACTCCTTTTCTTTTTGAGATGGTGCTGTTTATGTTGCAGTGTTTTCTTTTAAATGCCTTCTAATAGAGACAAAGAGGAAAAATATGGAAGAGTTTTGAATTATGGTGATACCTTATTTTTCTTTTACTTAACATACAAACTATGGGTAAAATTGTCACCCCATTGTAGTCAATAGGAGTTTTGCCATTAACTTCACTGGGGCCAGGATT
This sequence comes from Dermochelys coriacea, assembly GCF_009764565.3. Classification (NCBI taxonomy): domain Eukaryota; kingdom Metazoa; phylum Chordata; order Testudines; family Dermochelyidae; genus Dermochelys; species Dermochelys coriacea. The sequence goes on along the minus strand of NC_050069.1, from coordinate 169,555,488 downwards.
TCACCCTATGTGTATGAGGGATTTTGATTATTAAAGAGCAAGGAAGGAAAGAGTGAGAGAGATAAATGGATGCTTATGGCTGCTTGCCTAATACAAAATCAGTGATACACACGCTGAAAACAATTATATTACAAGTCAAACTGACCATAGATATTACACAGACATGTCACTGATGGACTGAAATGGACATCAAGGGCAGTCTTATATAACAAGACTGAATGTGCCATCAGCACAATATTTAGTAGGAAGTAAAAATAGACGAGTGGCAAAATTTGTTTGTGGTGTCTATGGGGATTCAGCCTGATGAAAGGGTTGCCAACTTTCTAATCAAACAAAACCGAACACCTTTGCCCCGCCCTGCCCCTTCTCCGAGGCCCTGCCCCCACTCACTCCACACACCCCCATTGCTCGCTCTCCCCCACTCTCACTCACTTTCACTGAGCTGGTGCAGGGGGTTGGGTGCAGGAGCGGGTCAGGACTCCAGTTGCAGGGTGTGAGCTTTGAGGTGGGGCCAAAAATGAGGGGTTCAGAGTATGGGGGGGTCTGAGTGTGGGAGCGGGTGAGGGCTCCAGCTGGGGGTGCAGGCTCTGGGCTGGAGCCAAGGGGTTCAGATTGCAGGAGTGGGCTCAGGGCTGGGGCAGGGGTGCGGAAGAGGGTGGGGGGTGCGGACTCCAGCTGGGTGGTGCTTACCTCAGATGGCTCTCAGGCAGTGGTGCAGTGGGGGTAAGGGGTCCAGCCCCTAGGTGCAGGGATGACTAGGGGACTATGTGTGGTGCATGCTGCCCATGGGCACTGCCTCCACACAGCTTCTATTGGCTGCGGTTCCCGACCAAGGGGAGATGCGGAGCTGGCACTCAGGGCGGGGGCAGTGTGCTGAGCTTCCCTGGCTGCCACTGCGCTTAGGGGCCACAGGGACATGCCGGTCACTTCCGCGAGCCACGTGGAACCAGGGAGCCTACCTTAGCCCCTGCTGCATCACCAACCAGATTTTTAATGGCCCGCCAGGGTCCCTTTTTGACCAGACGTTCCAGTTGAAAACTGGATGGCTGGCAAACCTACCTGACGATAAAAGAAAAGGAGTACTTGTGGCACCTTAGAGACTAGCAAATTTATTAGAGCATAAGCTTTCGTGAGCTACAGCTCACTTCATCGGATGCATCCGATGAAGTGAGCTGTAGCTCATGAAAGCTTATGCTCTAATAAATTTGTTAGTCTCTAAGGTGCCACAAGTACTCCTTTTCTTTTTGCGAATACAGACTAACACGGCTGCTACTCTGAAACCTACCTGACGATGTTGCACTGTCTTGGGGGGGAAAGTGAGGAACTAATTCAACCTTTGTCCCAGATCTAGCTATTGACCAGGCACAGAAATTGGCTGATGTGGAAATATGGGCTGGTCTGTAATGATTCAAACCACTGCTCTCCTTGCAAGTATACACTGCAACATGAGGAACTAACATTGTGGCAGAAGGGAAAATAAATACCTTTTAATGTTTCTTTTCTTTAACTGTCACTTCCAGTAAACTATTTATTATTTTGTTCTAAATAGAAATGTATGAATTGACTGAAATAAAGTAAGAAGCAACCTTATCTTATATCCAAAACCTGAATCAAACCTTTTGGGATTCAAGAGAGTTCAGATAACTTCAGTCACTTTTATTATTTTTATTTTTGGCATGCTCTGCACTTCCTGGCTCCAGCTGGAATGGACTGGAAGTAATAGTACAGTACAGGATGTTTCAAGAGATATCCTGTTCTCATAAGACTTTCAGTACGGGCAACTCTTCCAGACTTGAGGTTAAGATAATTCTTCTAATAAGTTTCAGAGAAGTATCTCAGCTTTTGGAACCTCTTTGAACTTCATCCACCACAAGTGATCATGCAAGTAGGCTCTGATTTTTTAGTAAGAAACTTAGGCACATTCAGTGCTCATGTGTTTAAAGTTAGGCACATGCTTTGCTAATTGGTGCCATGAACAGTAAATGTTTATTTTGTTTTCAGATACCCTCTAGAAACAAACTTCACAGGTTTCCCTTAGTTTGCAACTTATCCCATCATCACCTTTGCTCTTGACAAAGATTTTCCAAAATAGGAGTCTGAAGTTAAGCTCCTCAACTCATTTAGGCATTTAAGTGTCCTGATGTTCAAATGTTCTAAGTACTCAGCAGCTGTGACTAACTTCAGTGGCAATTACTGGGGTTCAGCACTTCTGAAATTAAGTCCACATATTAAACATGCCTACTTTTGTGTTTGGGAGCCTAATTTTAGACTCCTATTTTCACAAATACCGGTTCCTGTATGTGAGAAAATGATGATACACCAGGCATTATATCACTCTAATGGGCAATAATATGGGAAAACTACTTCCTCTGTCTATTTTTTTACTCAGACATGCAGAACATCAGCTTTGATTGTAGGTTGTTTGTCATTGGTTGGTGAGATCAGAAGCTGTGCTCTGGGAGATAAGCTCTTGCTGATTGAGAGTCTATCTTGGCTCCTATGGACTCTATCATAGATGACAGTATAACAGTATTAAGAGTTATTCATATAGCTAAAAGAACACCCGACAAGGTTGCATCGCTCAACCAGCCTACATCCAAGCAGTCAGGGGCAATGATTGCAGGTCTGAGTGCAATATCTGACTTTAGAGACTAACAAATTTATTTGAGCATAAGCTTTTGTGAGCTACAGCTCACTTCATCAGATGCACGAAAGCTTATGCTCAAATAAATTTGTTAGTCTCTAAGGTGCCATAAGTCCTCCTTTTCTTTTTGTCAATACAGATTAACACAGCTGCTACTCTGAAACATATCTGACTTTGGTTCTGAGATATCATGTCTACTTAGATCAGGAGATGGATGGGAAGCTGGAAGGACATTTGCAAAAGGACCAACAGACAGAATTGTCTAGGCCAATAGGGAGCTGTCAGTATTAATGTGGACCCATCCTCTCTGACCTTGGATATTTGATTTCCCTAGCAATCAGGTGAAAGGCACATAAAAATCTTAGCAAACACTGTAATAGAAATTCATCTGATGAAAAACTCTTTGGAGCAGAAGTTTGGACATTTGTTGTCTTTTGTGGGGAATAGCTCTATTGTGGGAGTCACACATTGGCATATTGGTTCTATAATGAACTTTTGCAGTGGCTGGTTGCTGCATGCTTGCTTAACAAGTCTGCCAGGTTGTTGCTGGCTTATGAAAGGGGAATTCTGCATGGAAATGACACCAAGTCTACAGCTGGTAGCTTCATAGAAGAGAAAAGATGACTGAGCATCTCCTTGCTTGTTTATATAATTCATCACAGCTGTGTAAGGTCCAGGATGTTCATATATAGCTTCAAATCAAGATGGTTTAGGTGGGCACCCCAAGCAATCCTTAAGTTGTGTGTGTCATCGTTGAGGAGGGAGCACAGAAGGGAATCATCTTTCGCACATTCTCAAGGACCAGCCACAAAGTGAGTTCTCAAAGGACTTGGGGCAGCACTGTGACTTTTTTTCATGTGATGTTAGGATGGGGAGTACAGCAATCCCAGCCATAGTTATAAAGGTTACAGATGGAATCTGACAAGTGGTGTCACATACATACAAGAGGTATCACATACATACATGCCTAGTAGTCTCAGACATGCACAACATCAGCTTTGATTGTAGGTTGTTTGTCATTGGTTGGTGAGATCAGAAGCTGTGTTCTGGGAGATAAGCTCTTGCTGATTGAGAGTCTATCTTGGCTCCTATGAACTCTATCATAGATGACAGTATAACAGGCAACTTCTCATAGCTCACAAGGTGCCCTAATTGGGACTGTTGCAGCCTCCTACTGGCACCAGCTTCACTGATAAGCTGTCATCCAGGTACAGGTAGACATGGATGCCCAGTGAGGGCAGACCATAATCAGTTCAATAGGGCCACAGCATCATGACATATAGATATGGCTGTCTTATCTCATACTAACCAGTCCAGTGCCATTCCTGATGTGATAATGGCTGAGCCCTATAGAGCCAGCTAGTCTATCTACAGTGTCAGCCATGGATCTCAGGAGAGAGTGTTCTCTGATTGAGGAAGGCAAGTATGTGTGCCCCGGTGATGGAGAGGAGTATATCTGTATAGGCACCAAAGTATCCATCATTCTGGGATCTGCACCAGCACCAGAAGGTGTCCCAGTACTAAAGCCATTTCCAGTTCTTCCAGGGTAACACCAGATGGCCTTGGGTTGGTTGCAGATGTTAATGTCAAAAGATGTTTAGCTGATACCAGGGTCAGTGCTATGAAGTTGTTACTAGGTGCCACAGTGCGGTGTGGGCTTAGTGGTTTCCTGCCCAAAGGGTTTGTGTTCTTGTGGTCTGTCCCTCCAGGAAGGCACTGAGCTCCATCTAGAGTATCTACATTTATGTTTGTGGGGGACACTATTCCAGTGCCAACCTTCATTACCAGACATGTTGGCATTGATTTCAGTGCTGATGTTGCTGGTTTCAGTGCCAGAGGTGAAAATGTTGGTGTCGGGTCTTTTCTCCATTGGTCTTCAGCACTGAGTGTCTGCTAGTCAGGGTGCTTGACAAAGTTGGTTCCTGATTTCTGATGCCTGTCTTCTTCAGATCTGAAGAGCCATTCGTAGATCACTGCAGTGGGTGAAGTTTCATCTGGGTATCTCATAATTTGCACATCCTCAATGAAAATGACCAGCATATCAAGCACCTATCTGATATATGGATATCTCCTAAACAGAAGAGGCATATGCCATGTCCGTCTTACAATGGAATTAATCCATTGCAGGAAGGGCCAGACTTGAAACCTGCAGATTTAGAAACTGCCAGGTTAAGATGCCCAGTACAGGAGGATATATACAGGGGATCTGAGTGTCAAAATTCAGTCCAGATAGTCCAATGTCCTTCATGACAATGCCTTATCAGTGGATGGAGGTTTTGAAAAAAAATATGAAGTTTTAGCCAGAACTAGTGGCTCAGATGCTCACCATGTTCCATTTTGCTGCACAGAGGGAAGTGTAAGAAGGAACTGAGGGAGAGTCCCAGCTACTCTGTCCTTTATGCCCTGCATGGGAGCACAAGACGACACAGGGTATATGCATTGCCCCAACAGATGTGCAGTACAAAAGATTCCAATCACATGCACATAACAAATATGCACACCTATCATCGGATACACACTGCCACACTCTTGAAGAATTATTTACTACGTACTTGAAAACATGTCAACCACCTCTCTACATTATTTCATATCACTCCACTGTTCCAGACTCTTAATGGAGCATTATCATCAGAGCAAAATTATGAAGTAAATATTAACACATTTTCCAATCTGGAGGCATTCCTGAAGTGAGCAGTTCCTGAAAGTTCAGAAAACGGAGTCTATATAATGTAAAGAGATGATAGATATGAAAAGCTAAATCCTACTACTGAGTTTTTCAAGTAGACTTATTATTGAACAAGCAGGGAGGTTCACAGTTACGTGATTAGTCATGTGAAAATATCCGTCCAAACCAGGAACTGTCAGATAGAAATACAGTAATGACTTCTAAGCCTGTCAGACATGAACATGTTGGAAAGTCTTGACAAATCTCCCTGTAAAAGAAGCATCGAGTGAATCTATTCCCTGGTAATGAAAAGTCTTCTGAATAGCCCAATTACCTTTTTAAAAGTAAATCTGACAACAATAAACTGGGCAGAGAGAAACAATGTACAGAAAGAGCCATGGGGAAATGCAAAGAAATCCTGGATCACAAGGAAAGCAATCAGAGACAGAAATAAAATAAAATATTTAATGACACTCTAGGAGAAAGAGGGGTATTAGTGGATGCCAAAAAAGAATGATAAATGGACCTGATTCTGTTCACACTTCCATTTGCTCTTGTAAATCAGGAATAATTCCACTCCAGTCAGTGGAGTTATATCTGTGCCAGAACAATGCAATGGAGATCAGAATCCAACTCTGTGTCCTATTGTAGTCACCAAAGATTCGGCTATCGTCACCATAACATATAACATCTCTTTGTATCATAGAATCATAGACTTTAAGCTCAGAAGGGACCATTATGATTGTCTAGTTTGACCTCCTGCACAACGCAGGCCACAGAACCTCACCCACCCATGCTTGTAACAAACCCCTAACCTATGTCTGAGCTATTGAAGTCCTCAAATCATGGTTTAAAGACTTCAAGGTGCTGAGAATCCTCCAGCAAGTGACCAGTGACCCTCAGCAGAGGAAGGCAAAAAAAAAAAAACCCAGGACCTCTGCCAATCTGCCCTGGAGGAAAATTCCTTCCTGACCCCAAATATGGCGATCAGCTAAACCCTGAGCATGTGGGCAAGACTCACCAGCCAGACACCCAGGAAAGAATTCTCTGTAGTAACTCAGATCCCACCCCATCTACTATCCCATCACAGGCCATTGAGCATATCTACCACTAATAGTTGAAGATCAATTAATTGCCAAAATTAGGCTATCCCATCATATCAATCCTTCCATAAACTTATCAGGCTTAGTCTTTTGCCCCCACTGCTTCCCTTGGAAGGCTGTTCCAGAACTTTACTCCTCTGATGGTTAGAAACCTTCGTCTAATTTCAAGTCTAAACTTCCTGATGGCCAGTTTATACCCATTTGTTCTTGTGTCCACCTTGGTACTGAGCTTAAATAATTCTTCTCCCTCCGTGGTATTTATCCCTCTGATATATTTATAGAGAGCTATCATATCTCCCCTCAGCTTTCTTTTGGTTAAGCTAAACAAGCCAAGCTCTTGAGTCTCCTTTCATAGGACAGGTTTTCCATTCCTCGGATCATCCTAGTAGCCCTTCTCTGTATTTGTTCCAGTTTGAATTCTTCTTTCTTAAACATGGGAGACCAGAACTACACACAATATTCCAGATGAGGTTTCACCATAACGGTACTAACACCTCCTTATCTTTACTGGAAATACCTCGCTTGATGCATCCCAAGACCACATTAGCTTTTTTCACAACCATATCACATTGGCAGCTCATAGTCATCCTGTGATCAACCAATACTCCAAGGTCCTTCTCCTCCCCTGTTATTACCAAGTGATGCATCCCCAGTTTATAGTAAAAATTCTTGTTATTAATCCCTAAATGCATGACCTTGCATTTTTCACTATTAAATTTCATCCTATTACTATTACTCCAGTTTACAAGGTCATCTAGATCTTCCTGTGTGATATCCTGGTCCTTCTCTGTATTGGCAATACCTCCCAGCTTTGTGTCATCCGCAAACTTTATTAGCACATTCCCGCTTTTTGTGCCAAGGCCCGTAATAAAAAAATTAAGTAAGATTGGTCCCAAAACCGATCCCTGAGGAAATCCACTAGTAACCTCTTTCCAGCCTGACCGTTCACCTTTCAGTGTGACCTGTTGTAGTCTCCCCTTTAACCAGTTCCTTATCCACCTTTCAATTTTCATATTGATCCCCATCTTTTCCAATTTAGCTAATAATTTCCACATGTGGAACAATATCAAATGCCTTACTGAAATCGAGGTAAATTAGATCCACTGAGTTTCCTTTGTCTAAAAAATCTGTTACCTTCTCAAAGAAGGAGATCACGTTGATTTGACACGATCTACCTTTTGTAAAGCCATGTTGTATTTTGTCCCAATTACCATTGACCTCAATGTCCTTAACTACTTTCTCCTTTGATACCCCTACTATTTGTATCTGGATTAATACAAATTTGTATCTGGGTAAGTCCTTTGCATTTAACAAAAGATTGGCATACATTGACATCAAATAGGAAAGACTTTCAACTTTGTATATTTCAACATCTTAAGTTTTCTATTTATAGAAGTCAACTTGTGCACACATTTGCAACAGTATGTTGACATCTGCATTGCCAAAAAACACAGAATCTTTGCAGCATATGAGTATTCATTGTTGCTGCAATTAAGTCAACATAGCAATTTCAGAAAAGATTGTGATTCCTGACCTAATATGTTTATCCTTCCAAGTTCATTGACTCAGTTACATCCATTAATTTCACCTTTGTGGATAATTAGGTTTGGCTGGGAACTGAAAACCTTACTTAAATTGCTTATGGTCATCTAATTCTGGTAGTTGGACTACACATTTCCACAATGCTAGATCTGGCAATGAGGAGACATTACATTATTTGGCTGTGCAAAGTTCCTGATAACTTTTGTGCACCATCTGAGCTAGATTAAAAAGAGTATTGTGCCACAATGATGAAAAATATAGATCACTTGAATTTGGAGATCAAGAGGAGGAAATGACAGTTAATTTAGTGCATTCTTGAAAAATGTGACCAAGTGCCTCATTTGTCATGAGTTAGACATTGGCAGTGCAGTGACTATGTAAACAAATATATACATAAACTAATTATATTTCATCCAACTGACAAAAGGCACCAATCCATAAACTTTTTATCATTCAGATTCTGATTTGTTTAACAGATTTCTTTAGGAAAGAGTGAAGAACATATCTGTAAATTCATTTTTCAGCTGTCTGGAATAACAGATGTGGAATGGGTTTCTTAATCCTCATTTTGACCATTACTAATGGACTTCAAGCCTCATGAAAAAGGGTGAAAGGGTTATTAAAACAAGCAGATGTATAAGCATGTCTAATGAATTTAAGCCACCAAGCTGAGAAGCACTGTAGCTGGGTCTCTGAGCATCGCTAATGTCTTGTGGCCATTTCAAGTTTGGACATTTTCCAAAGACATCCGGCACTTAAGAATTCAGCTCTAATTTTCAGAGATAGCTAATGTTCTAGGCAAGCTGTTTTGTCAGCTTGCTGATTTTATAATAATTGTGATTAGTAAAGTCTCCTTCACAGTCTGTTCTACAACAAGCTGAAGACTAACTTGGGGGCGGGGGGGAAGCACTGAAAAAAGCTCTTGCTGTGACACTGATGCTGTACCTTGCCCAAGAAAGATCACCACCACACTGCTGCAGTTTTGTTTTCACTTTTTGTTTTGCAATTCTGCACGTAATCTGGCCAGGTGGTAGTAATTAGAGCTTTGTGAACCCTAAAACTCATTCCTTACCAATTTCTTGCCAGAGGACTCAATGTCTTTGCTTAATTGGGTCAGCTTACATTTGCAGCCCTCCTCCCACCAACAAAGGTACTTGGAGCCAAATCTTCCAGCTCAAGTAAGGGCAATGGAAGAGCTCGGAAGAAGCGGCACTGAGCAAGAAAGCAAGACTTCACAGGGGGTTTCAACTGCAGTCCCAAGTAAAGGGGACTTTTCAGTAGGGCAAGGGTATTGCCAGTGGATCCATAATTGTACACATCCACCAATCAATTCCTTCCTTTCCTGCATGATTCAGAGCAAACATGGAGATTACTGAGGAACATGAGCTCAGGAGACAGACAGAGAGTGAAGGGAAGAGATTATTTTGTTCCCTCTTCCGTCCTTGTGACCCAGCTCTTTTACACTGGCTTTTCCTTGTTACTGATGGTGAATCAACATGGTGCTTCAGGATATATAAGAATGGTGGTTAAAGCATGATTTCCCCCCCCCTTAAGTATTTAGAACCTCTACTAATTAAGAGACAGAAGATCAGTGTGTCTGTCTGTCTGTCTTGGGGGAACTCATCACCTGAATGCCCCCTCCCAACAAGAGTTGACATTACAACAACTCTGCTCTGTTTCCCTCTTTGGCTCAGGTGGACTGTTCTGTTGATTTGACCCCCTGGCCAAGTCGCATTCAACTCTGTCCTGTCTGGGGGTGGAGGGATGAAGGTGTAAGCAAAGAGACCAACAAAACAATCTTCCTATTCAGCGTAAGCCAAAATAGTCTCCCATCACTCCTGGGCTCAATGCTGAGTCCTTTTTTGGTGAACTCTCGGGCTTCTTCCTCTCTCAGAATCCAAACTTAGTCAACACACAGTGGGCACCTGCTTCCCACCAGGCACAGCCATCTGACTTTCAGGGTCTGGTCTGCCCTACCTCAGCTCCAGCTCCAGCTCCAGACCCAGACCCAGGGTGGGTGGGCAGGCAGCCAGACTTCCGTTGTGCACCCCCATGCACCTTGTAGCTCTTCTCTTACCACCTAAGCTCTCTCAGCCTTATGTACAATCCACACAGCTTCCTCCCAGCAAAGCCCACAAATTAACCTAACCCAGCTGATCAATATAATTCAGAGGAGGCAGCTGAGCTGACCCAGGGGTGGCTGAACCTGATTAACCTTAGCCAATGACAATCATTTTTTGCTTTTAGTATTAAGATGCCTTTTAAACTTCTGTCGTCAAGGATGGTGTTTCAAATTTGCTAAAACTAGACAAAGACAGCTATCTTGAGCGCTGAAGCTTTTCCTTCAGCAATCACCAGCCAATTTAATTTCGCTGCATGGTGAGGCTGAGGGGAGGGAAAAGTTTTGCAATCAGAAAATTTCAAAAACAGAATTTGTCAATTTCAAAATCAAAGTTCCATTTTAAAAAATTTCCTTGTTTAAAAATAGGGGGGAGGGGGAGAACTGTTTAAAAAATGCTCACTGAACTTGCACACCACCTCTTGCATGTTCAGTGTTTTTCAGCAATAAGGGACACCATCTATTTAAATACTATATGCCTGAGTCAGTGTAACTTGTGTCTCTTTCTTACTAATACAGCCTTACAATTAACCTTTGGGAGAGTGGGGAGAGGGGAAAAGGTTAGTAATTATGGAACAATCCATGCCACACTGAGTTTTGCAGATCCCTATCAGTTTAGTTTCAGACCTGGGAAAAGAGACTATATTGTTGTAGACCTATGACTCATCTTCTCATTAGTGAATAACAAAAAGTAAGATGCCAGGCTTTTTTCAAAGAACAGAATAACTCGCAATAAATTAATTTATTCATCTTTGGGCTCTTGACAGGGTACTGTTCTGTTGTGGCTTCACTCCTTTCTCTCAGAAAGATTCTAGAGTGTAGTACTCTGCTATTGCTTTTTCTCTACTCAAGAGCTCTCTGGTTTAAGACATCCTATCATGGATCCTGTTGAATATTAACGAGCCAAGTGCACTCTTTTGGATGCAGTATAAATAAAATCAATTAACAGCAACACAAACACTCAAATATTACCTGGATTCAGATGTTATAAGTGAGATCACAGGGGACGTGAGGCTGTGATGAGTTATGCTCTGCATAGTTAGCAGGATGTGGATGGCTCTCCACTTTAAATGTTCTGATTTCCTTTTCTCAAAGCCAGATATAGTATATTGATACACATAGGCCTGAGCTGTTCTCATATATAATTGCAGTTAAAGCTGAAGTGTTTTAGGGCTTCTGATTTTTGGTCTTAACTGATAAATACAGACGAAACACCTCCGATACAAAAAAAGTGAAACTTTTGCCTATCCAATAAACACCAGAAAACCACCTGAAAAAGGTTCTTGTATCTAAGAGCTTGTCTCATGCAGCAGTAACAGACTATGGGATGTAATTTCCAAAGCATGCTAACATGTTGCACATTTATTGGTCTGTGCAAACCAGATGGTGTGCACTAAAAATTCCCTAGTGCCGTGATTCTCAACCAGGGGTATGTGTTCCCCTTGGGGTATGCAAAGGTCTTCCGGGTATACAACAAGTCAACTAGATACTTGCCTAGTTTTACAACAGACTACATAAAATGCACTAGCAAAGTCAGTGCAAACTAAGATTTCAGACAGACAATGACTTATTTATACCACTCTGTGCACTGAAATGCAAGTACAACATTTATATTCCAATTAATTTATTTTATAATATGGTAAAAATGAGAAAGTAAGCAATTTTTCAGTAACAGTGTGCTGTGACACTTTTGTATTTTTATGTCTGAGTTTGTAAGCAAGTCATTTTTAAGCGAGGTAAAATTTGGGGTGCTCAAGATAAATCAGACTGCTGAAAGGGGTACAGTAATCTAGAAAGGTGGAGAGCCACTGTTTGAAACAGTACTTTGTTAAAGTGCATTAGGCAACATTACAAAGAGATTACTCATTACTGTATATATAAAGAGAAATCCCCATCCCCCCTTCAGACTTTTGGTCAGCTATATAAAACTCAGATGGGTGAACTGGGGTGCCTAGTATTAAATGAGAATATTAATATAATAGGCAACACAGAAAATTGGAGGAACAATGTTAATCAGTGGGACACAGTAATAACTGAATATATATATAGGAATGAGAGTAGGTTGTGGTGGTGGGGAAGTGGCAATATACATGAAAGAAAGTATAGAGTCAAATATAGTAAAAATCTTAAATGAATCAAACTGTGCTATAAAATATGGTTAGAAATTCCATGCTTGAATAATAATATAGCAGTAGGAATGTACCACCGACAAGGATGATAATGATGACTGTGAAATGCTGAGGGTGACGTGAGAGGCTACAGAAACAGAAAACTCAGTAATAATGGGGGATTTCAACTATCCCCATATGTCACCTCAAGACAGGATGCTGATAAAATGTCTAGACATTAATGACTGCTGCTTGAAGCAGATAATCCTGGAACCCCAAAAGGTAGAGATAATGCATGATTTAGTCCTAAGTGGAGCACAGGATCTGGTCCAAGAAGTGAACTACACAAAAATGAGAAAGCTAGTTAAATGGAAACGAAAAGGAAAAGTTACAAGAGTGAAATACCTGCAAACTGCACGGAAATATTTTAAAAATCACCCTAATAAAGGCTCAAACTAAATGTGTACCCCCAAATAAAAAAACAGTAAAAGGACCAAAAAAAAATGCAGCATAGCTACACAGCTAAATAAAAGAGGAAGTGAGGCAAAAAGACATCCTTTAAAAATTGGAAGTCAAATCCTACTGAGGAAAATTGAAAGTACTTCTTCACATGCTCAAGGCCTCCCTAAACCTCTGACTGCCAGAAACTGGGACTAGACAACAGGGGATGGATCATTTGACAATTGCCCTGTTCTGTTCATTCCCTTTGAAGTGTCTGGCACTAGCCCCTGTTGGAAGACAGGATATGTGGCTAGAGAGACCATATGAATGATCCTGCATTGCCATTATGTTCTTAACATTTTAACTATCACCTGAGTAGTTGCAGAATGGTAGTGAAGTGTGCATTTGTCTGTCTGAAAGGTGACTGGCACTGTTTATGGACTAGGTTGAAAGTTCCAGAAAAAAAACATTCCAGGCATTATAACTGCATGTGTTTTTCCCAATGTCTGAGAGCAAAGGGGAAAGCCTCACTGATGGATAGGAGGCTGCAGAGTCTTACTCGGAGGTTCAAGCAGCCAGGAAGGCATCCCGTTCAGGGCACAAATTCAAAGGGGAATGCTGTCAGGGATGCTTATTGTTCATATTTTGAGTTCCATGCCTAAACATGTTAACCGCAGGAGAGGGAGTGTTATGAGCACAGAGGTATGGTGTGTAGCTGGTTAAAGTTTAATGTTCCTTATGTTCAACTTTAAAACCCTATGAATTATTTCAGCTTTATTTAAAGGATTTTCTGTGTTAAATGCCATGATGACCCATAATGGATGTGTTATAAATAGATTTATCACAAGAGAACAATAAAAATCCAATAAAGTTTTAATGAAACCAGTGGGAAAATATTTTTGTATCTGGAAATACATTTAACAAACAAATTATGAGACTGCAGGGACTGCTGACCTAGCAGGAACATATTTTGCAGGAGGGCATTTTGGCTCAGGACAGTGTCCCTGAGTTGCCTTCACATCTCTCTGTCTTTTTCCATGCTCTCCTTTGCCATGGTGATGCTGTTGTTGGCCATCGCCACACTTTCTCTGGCCACTGTGACCCTGTCCTTGGCCATTTCCCTGAGCTGGTTTACTTTCTCCCTCTGGGTCCTCATATCCAGTCTCTCAGCCAGCCTGGTATTCCACAGAGACTCTGTCACGAGTTCTGCAAATGTCTTATCCCAAGTCTTTTTTCTGCCCCTCAGGTTGGCCAACCTGTCAGCAGTACAGAGACCCTGTCCTTGATGGTCTGCCTGTTGCAAGTGCTGTGGCTCTGGGAGTAGGGGAAAGAACAGTCATTTATTGTTCACATCCCAGATAAGTTGGTATAGCAAAAAATACAAACAAACCTTAAAAACTACGTGTATGTTCCTTTACCTCCCTGAGATGCCTATTCTCACAGGTAATCTCAGAGACGGTAAGTGGTCTGCAGTACGGAAGGTGCTAGCTGTATTTGGATTTCAGTCATCTTTGCCTGCTTTCAAGTGTTACAGATGGGATAGGGTTGTTGGAGCTATGTTCCAGGTTTGTTTTTGCAGTTTGGTTTATGCGCTGGAGGTGCCACCAAGGTGTCAGAAATATAAAGGGAGAGTTATGGGGGAGCTAGTCAGCAAGCTGGATAGTAATCCTCTCTACATCCCAACTAGACGTATAAAATGATGGGGTCTAAATTAGCTGTTACCACCCAAGAAAGAGATCTTGGAGTCATTGTGGATAGTTCTCTGAAAATATCCACTCAATGTGCAGCGGCAGTCAAAAAAGTGAACAGAACATTGGGAATCATTAAGTAAGGGATAAATAATAAGACAAAATATATTGCCTCTATATAAATCCATGGTATGCCCACATCTTGAATACTGCATGCAAATGTGGTTGCCCCATCTCAAAAAAGATGTATTGGAATTGGAAAAGGTTCAGAAAAGAGCAATAAAAATTATTAGGGGTATGGAACAGCTGCCGTATGAAGAAGACTGGGATTTTTCAGCTTGGAAAAGAGACTACTGGGGGGATATGACAGAGGACTATAAAATCATGACTAGTGTTGAGAAAGTAAATAAGGAAGTGTTATTTACTTTTCTCATAACACAAGAACTAGGGGTCACCAAATGAAATTAGTAGGCAGCAGGTTTAAAACAAACAAAAGGAAGTATTTCTTCATACAACACACAGTCAACCTGTGGAACTCTTTGCCAGATGATGTTGTGAAGGCCAAGACTATAACAGGGTTCAAAAAAGAACTACATAAATTCATGAAGGATAGGTTCATCATTAGCTATTAGCCAGGATGGGCAGGGATGGTGTCCCTAGCCCTATGTTTGCCAGAAGCTGGGAATGAGCAACAGGGAATGGATCACTTGACGATTGCCTGTTCTGTTCATTCCCTCTGAGGCACCTGGAAATTGGTCTGAACCAGTATGGCAGTTCTTATATTATCCCCTTTAGACTGCCCTGACTCTTGATGACGTTACACTGAGATGGATGACTAGGAGGAGAGAATGGTCATATTCAAAAAGTCAAAGGGCAGACCAGTGCTATATGCTGTGAAGTTATTCACTAGGATGGTTCCCCCAGAGGCACTACAGGAATGGAAAGGGCTTACAAGCTATCCTGGGGGTGCATGGGCATGTGGCTATTCGGTACAATGTGCAAAACAAAAAATCAAGCAATTTCTCAGTCTTAAGTTCTGCTTTATCTCCCCTGCAGACCAGGAGAAAGTGCAGAGAAAATAGATAGTGTCCTATAATGATTATCAGCTACAATGCATGTTACAGGGCATTTGTACCTCAGCAGGGAAGAGTATTGTTTGTGTCTTGACTGGGCTTGCAATGTGTACTTAAACCTCATGTAAATTACAAAAACTAACCAATTTTCTTTTCCTGTAAGCACTGTCTTTATATTCTGTTGAATTTTGCACAAATGAATGCTTTTTTAAAAATTGAATTTGCCATGGGAGGAGGGCAGACTGTGACTGCATCATGCTGGTGGTGCCATTTTGAAGCAGCAAAAGGGGTAGGGTGGGAGGGAGGTGCGGACTCCTAGCCCACATCTGCCAACCATAATAATACATTATAAAGACAGTTATTTATGTGCCAAAGTTCACTCCAGAGGATCTGACTCTTCAGTCTTGGCCTGAGTTTCTGACAGAGACTTGGGCTTAGCTGATGCAGAACAGGAATCAAACTCTATTGTTGCAGGGCAGGAAGAGGGCTGGCTTTCCAGCTGGCCATCATCAGAGTCCTGAGTCACAAAAAGATTCTGGCTTTCAGGGGAGAGCTCCCCTCCAGCATCCTCCTGCTCACCTCCCAATGAGTCAAGCCAGTCAATTTCAGGGTTAGGGGAGAAGTGTGGGCAGCAGGTTCCGAACAGTGCCTGGGTTGGGCCATACGCTAATTGTATAGAATGGCTTACGTTTTGTTAGAAGACTGAGCTGAGTTTTGTTAAATAAGAACAGTAGTATTTACAGGGCTCATGTAAAATCAGGGCCCCACTATCTAAAGCATAGATAAACGTAGTCCTAAGCATAGATAATCATATTAACGGAGTCCCGGCCCTGAAGACATCTAAATAGCCATGACAGCCAAAGGGTAGAAGAAAGAAAGTTTTATTCTTGTTCCAATTTAAAGATGGGGAACAGGGACACAGATCGACTACATGACTTGCTTAAGGTCACACAGTAAGTTGTGGCCAAGCAGAAGACAGAACGCAGGTCTCCTTAGTCCCAAACCAGTGCTTAGTCACAAAAACATTCTTCATACCAAATAAGAACTGGTTGGTCACCTTGAGCATTATCTTGGTTCTTAATCACATAACAATTTTTTTTCTTAAAGCAAAATAAAAAGTCAAGACAACTGCCAAAATGAGAAGAGTGCTGAGCGAAATTTCATGAAAATTAATATAGTTCTTTTGAAGTTTCACAAAGAAAAATTCACAGGTAAAATTTCAATCTCTTTCCCCTTTCCTTTAACCATAATGTGGCCTATTAGAAGATAGGACACTGAAGTGGAACTCAGGAAACCTGGGCTCAATTCACAGCTCTGCCACTGATATGCTGGGTGTCCTTCGGCAAGCTACTTCACCTTCCTGTGACTCAGTTTCCCCATCTGTAAAATGGGGATGATGCTACTTATCTCCTTTGAAATGTGCTTTAAGATATATGGATAAAAAGTGTTATGTAAAAGTGAGGTATTAATTTTATGTATCAATTATTTTATTATTACTTTATTATTAAAATCAAAGTTATACCAGGGTTGAAGTGTTAATTTTATATATTATATAATATATAATTATAATTATTATTATTATTATCATCATCATTAAAAATGGTGGCAAAAGAGGCTGATGAGGTCTCTAGTTTCTTTGTACTATGCCCCTTTCATCCCATTTTATGATCAGCACATTAGATTCATTAGAGTAGACAATCATTAGTTTACCTGGACTCTTCTTCACCATTAGTTACAACACTGCAGGTATCAGAATGCCAGAACAGAGGATGCAACAATTCCTTCCAAACTCTTTAATTTACACTTATGCTTCTTAATTTAAGATATGCTTTTGTCAAACAAAAGTTATTGGTTTCAACTGGCTGAAATTCTATGGCCTATGCTATATAGGAGGTCAGATTAGATAATCCCTTCTGGTCTCAATTGTGAATTTCCTCAGAGAGACGCACCTCTTCTAGTTTCTCACATTCAGGGCAGCATGATCATCATAAAGAGTAGTTTTGAACTGAAAATAACTGCTCTATTTACAAAGGCAAGATACCAACAGAATTTTAAGCAAAGAAAACAAACATTTACAAACTAATCAAACAACATTTTTCATCTCCCCTTCACCTCCATTGGGTGTGTGAACAAATTTAAATAGGTCCAGAGAAGGCCAAACTGACTGCCAATGGAAAAATAAAAAAAGAAATATCCTATGTACAGCAAAGAAGATTAAGTAAGCCCAAGAAGAAGAAATAAAATGTAATCACTCCAAAAAAAAATCTTTTTGTGAGGGGAACCTTGGAACTATTCAAATCACACACTGGAAAAGCTACAAACAGCAGTGTTAAATGGACCTAATGGCAGATTTTATGCTGCTGTGTGCATGGTGCATTTATGAGTGGGTGAGAAGCAGCCCACAGTCAACGGGGCAAAAAGGTCAACAGGCAGATGACAATTTAAGTTCTGTTAAGGGACCAGCTGAGGTGTCCCCCACAAAAAAAAAAAGTCTGCTTTTGAAAAATCAACTTATATTAGTTATTTGGCAAAAAGGCAGAGTCTGAGCTCAAGACTCAGGAACTACCTAGTCCTGATTCTGCAACCGTGGCCAAATCACTTAAGCATTCTGCCTCTGTTTCCTATTAATAAAAACAGGGATAAAAAATACATGCTCCAGTGAATGTTGTTATCTTGATAAGTGTGGAATACCAACAACTTTCACTCCCCCCACAGACAGCTGGGCTCATTACTGCCAATAGCCCATGACTTCAATAAGAGCTGCAGAAGCCATGCATATTTCATATTTAAGTATGTTTTAAAGATGAAACCACTATATAAACTTTGTTTTAAGAACCATGCAAAATTCAAACTAGGTGTGATATTCAAAAGAACTCAGAATTAGATTAGATTAGTTCCCTTTGAAGCTAATGATAAAACACCCATTGACTTCTTTGGAAGCAGAGTTAGGCCACATTGAGTGCTTTTGAAAAATCATGCCCTGTATTAATAACTGTGAAGTTAAAGTTGAAATAACATTATGTTCTTTATTCTCCACCCAATTCACCCTGCCTAAATATGGCCTATAATTTATTAGCTGTTCTCCCCTCAGCAAGATCTTCTCTGAACCTAGCCTGACAAAGCCATTGCCACCTCATTTTTACAGTCTCAAAATGTTGCATAGTGTTTGCCAGTGAATGTTCTCATCGTCCAATATAAAGCTATTTGTATCTCAAATCCATCTTCAGCAGCAAGGCATGCACCCAGGCCCTGTTTTTCACACTGCAGTTGATACTGGTCCTTCACAAACAGTCCAGTCAAGTTAGTGATGCACCCGAGGTGGCATGGGGGAGGCAGACATTAAATTCTGCCTTCAACCGGAGTTCATCCTCCTCTGAATACTGTTAAATGATCCTAAAAAAACATGCCAGCCCTCAGAGGCTCACAAAAATGTTTCTGAGAGCCCATTTTTTAACTAAGGAATAATAGAGAGTACATGAAGTGTCAAAAAACCCAAAAGAACCTCTCTGACACAGTAAAAGGTCCTCTGTCCCCATTCCTTCTTCCATATAAAATTACATAAATTTAACACAGCTAAACTATAAATATACTCAGCATATTTTTAGTTACAAAGCATAGGCTTTTCCAATATAAGTTTGTTTGCCACAATGGTGTTGGTTATGGGATAGCATTTTTATTTAAGTGAGAGACCAAGTTAATAGATTCTTGTATCCCACCCCCCTGGCCCTGATTCAGCACTTAAGCATGTGAAGTCCAAGGAATTTGAACTCAGGCTTAAGTGTTTTGCTAAACCAAGTCCTGTGAGCACATGCACATACGCCCTGTGACTAGTATATGGAACGTATTATAGGTTAAGGGATGGGAAGGGGAAGGAAGAGAATTTTTATGGGAACCTGTGTGACAGGCTGACAATATCCTGTAATATTCTGAACCATATCTAATGGAATTGAGATAAAGTTTACTCAATTAAGTAATACCTTATTGAATTAAGGTTAATACCTTTGAGATACATTGTATTAAAAATGCAACTGTGTATGTGTTATTGTGGAATTGTTATGTCTCCTTCCACAGGAAGGATCAATAGGAGAACAAGAGGGGATGAATAGGCAAATTCACTTAGGTTGTAACGTTTTGAGAAAAGCTGCCCTCTTGTGAGGTCTGCATATACTAGTTCAAATTCGATTCTCCAGGGACAAACAATGAAAGGGTTTCTGAATAGGTCCAAGGAGGGCCCCAATCCTTAGGGTATGGTTGGAAGGACTGGACCTACTAAGACCTCAAAAGATTTGGTGCTTGTTCTGAGCTGAAGTTGTGATGAACTTCCAGGAATCCCCTAGGGTGGAGATTTGAAGCAAAAGCCAATGTTAGGGTTGCGGTTAATTCTGGTAAGCTTATTAGCATTCATATAGGTGATTTTATTGGTTTGAATATGTTTTTTCTGTATGTTGTTTTACCTCAAGAATAAAGCACAAGAAGTGCTGTGTGGTACCTCATAACTGTAGGAATTACACATGTTAATTGTCTCTAAGGAGAAAGCAAGCACGTTTGGCATGGGCAGCCTCTCTCTGCTGGGGATAACACAGTGTAGGCAAGGAACCATG